>NC_089503.1:369165896-369465896 GCF_036850995.1 Saccopteryx leptura | reverse complement strand
ATAGGTTGGGAAATGGGTATTCCATTCCCTTACAGGGAGCATGGAAAAGACATTAGAGAGAAATAGCTGATCAATTAGTTCCGAGTCTCAGAATATCTCCTACAGAATGAACGTTTTACTGTGGGACCAGTTGGCTGCCTTTAATTGATTTTGAAATGATGGACATACCTCATTCTCCTGTAAGGAGTAAATTACTGGCACATGAGAAGAAGGGAGGGAGGCTTACAAGGATCTTTCAACAAGTGGGTAGAACATTTTTGACTCTACCCATCATTCTTTTCTCCTCCACCCCCCATTCCTACCATCTCATTTCCACTTACTTTTTTCCAGATCCCTTGCACAGGCAAAGTGGGGGGAGTCTAAAGACATGGATTCCGAAATATATTGTTCTTCAGTTTCATCTGAGTCTGTTTCTTAAGAAAAATGTGAGATGGTGAGGACAGATGTGAGGTCGCTGTTGCAGTGCGTAATACACAAACAGAAAAAAGAAATTGTCAGTAACTTCTGTAGCTGACATGTTATAACACACATCTGAAGAGGCTTAGGCAAACTGCCAAAGTATCCTACAAAGTGATTGTCGATCAAGGATCTTTGCAAGAAGACATCAGTTATATTTATATCCTGATAGACCATTCACGGTGTCTGCATTTGGAAAATGCAGAGTGCCAGGAAGCTCTCCAATCCAGTTCAACCAGTTTCAAACTCTTGCTCAGCTGTGTGGCTGGGTCACTTTCCTCTTTTTCCCTCTGAGTTATGGAGGCTGTTGTGTAATAATTTTCTTTGCATATTTGTAGCACTTTTCTGTTATGATCATGACATATTCACTCATAATACAGTTTAGGTGCCAGTCGATCATAAGAGAACACTGAATCTATTTATGGCCTTAGAGTTCTGAGAGTACACAGCGTTGTTTGTGAGGCGAGCAGCCTTTTCTGTCTCTGTGATTTCCTCCTCTATGTCTCCAGCTCTGTTATGTTCTGTCTCTTGAGTTACCACCCGCTGTTGCAGTGCTGTTCCTTTGTGCTTGGATTTCCACCACACCTACATTTTTTTTCTGGATTTTTCTTAGAAATAACTATATGTTTGTTTCCTTTTTTTTTTTTTTTTGAAATCAACAACTAAGTTGTAGGTTGTTGTGTGTTCCATCTGGAAAACATCAAAGATC
Source organism: Saccopteryx leptura (assembly GCF_036850995.1). Classification (NCBI taxonomy): domain Eukaryota; kingdom Metazoa; phylum Chordata; class Mammalia; order Chiroptera; family Emballonuridae; genus Saccopteryx; species Saccopteryx leptura. The sequence continues at coordinate 369,464,731 of NC_089503.1, read as the reverse complement.
CATAGATACAGAATCTCAAAAACTGTCAAATTAAAACAAACACCAATCCTCCAGTTCCTGTTTCTAAATCCCAAGGTAATATTATAGCCCAACATATATATCCATAGCTCTATGCAGGACTTAAAGAGAGAAGCGAGACAAGTGATGGTGATGTATAACTTGAAAGCTGGGTAAACAGAACACAAATTACATCCTTTTGTTCCCTGGGAGAATGCCAACTCCTTATTTTCCACTGGAGTTTTCTCTCCAGATGGCTTGAGGAGGGGGTGATCTCTAGATCAGTTGTTTTCAACTGGGTAGATTAAAATCTTTATTTATTTATTTATTTATTGTAGAGCGAGAGAGGTAGAGGAAGGAGGAGATACAGAGAGAGAAACATTGATTTGTTGTTCCACTTATTCATGCATTTTTTTCGTTGATTTTGGTATGTGCCCTGACCAGGGATTGAACCCACAACCTTAGATTATTGGGACAACATACTAATCAACTAAACTACCTGGCCAGGGCACAACTGAGTGGATGTTGCTTCCCCAGGGAACACTTAACAATATCTGGAGTCATTTTGGTTTTCTGTTACAACTGGGAATATGCTATTCGTATGTGGTAGGTATGCCCAGGACAGTCCCTATAACAAAAAAATCATCCTTCTCAAAATGTCGATAAAGCTGAGGTTGAGAAACCCTAGAGACCTTCATTTATCTCCCATGATATTTCCTCTTTTATCCATGAAATGGCAGCTGATGAGTTATTGCAAGGAGCAGTTGGGGGATATATAGTCAGGGGAGGTATGAGTGGATGGGGAGGAAGGAGACAGATAAGCTGAGTCTGGAAGTTGCTAAACATGAGTTGCAAAGCCATGTCCAATCACCTACTCAAAATTAATTTTTTCCCAGTAAGTTCCAGTTTTTAAAATACCTTCAGTTTCTTTCTTTGTCCCAGCCAAAGGTTTTCTCAAGAATTTTCAAAGCGCATTATTTTGCCCTATCGTTTTGCAGTCCCTCAATTTAAGCAGAGTAAACATCTTTACTTTCTTCATAGGTGAGGTTGTGAAGATCAAAGCTGGCTCCATGTAGTATATATACTTTTTTATGATTATAAAGATTTAAAAAAAAAAAGATATGTTTCAATTTCAGCATCCCTGGAGTAAATAAGAAATACCAATCCTATAATGGCTCTGGGGTGGGTGTCGATGTAGTGAGAGAGGTAATTATTGATATTAATAAAATGTCAACCATTTGTTGGGTACATACTATGTACTAGGCACTGTGCTAGCTTTTTTATTTATCTTCTTAAATCCACACTACACATTGAGGTAGATATTACCTCCTATTATAGGGGAGGGACCTACCTACCTGAGACTTAGGAAGGGGGCACTTCCTGCAGAAGGACAGCCAGCTGGGGAGAGTGGAGGCAGATGTTAGATCTTGCCCTGGTAAGCCCCAAGCCTGTGTGTAGGTCTCACGTCAAAGACCCCCACCCTGTGCCCTTCTCGGGGCATGGAGAAGGTAGCGACCCTGGCTCAGTCAGGGAGCTAAAACTGTTCACATGTTAGAGCTCATAGCTATGGAAGTAAGAATCCCGGACTCACAAAGCCAGTTGAGGCTTCAGAGAATATTTTTCTAATGTTACACATTAGAAAATAAAGTCCAAAGAAGATATCTGATTAGCATGACTTGCCACCCCCTCATCCTCTGTCTTCTTATTTGGGCCACGAATTGGTGCCTGAAAGCGTGCCGACAAATCCGTGGAGAGACAGCATCTCTGGCTGTCCACGCCACCTCCTGGTGCTGACGTCCCTGCTCTGTATTTCATGGAAGTGGGACCTTTTCTCTGGAATTCCCTTGCTCTCTGCTTTGACAAAGCCCTGTTTTATTTACTTTTAGAACACAATGCGAAGCAGTTTTGCACGAGGAGCTCATTTTCTCCCCCTTCCTTCTTCTCTTCTTGTCTGGTTAAAACTCCCTAAGTGCTAAATCATAATACCAATGGGTTAGGATTAATTGTGATGTTTATTTTGGTACATTTGCCTTGAGGTTCTGATGTGTGTTTTCACAAACCTGACAAATAATTTTACCTAGAATACCAGATGCTGCTCAGCTCCCCATTAGCCACAGTTGGATTTGAACTGGTGACCTGGAGGTGAGAGGCCGCTCATCACATTACCGCTGCCCCAGGCCACGAAGTTCACTTGCTGGCTGTTTCTTTAATGTGATTGCCAACAGCCAGATCAGCAGTGGGAATTCTCCCCAGTACGGAGACTGGAGATCGTAAGGTCTCAGAAATTCAGCATTTGAGAGCTCTTCCTTGGGCCTTGGAGTTGGGACCTATTAATGAGCAGCGTTGCTAGAGAAACTGCAGAGAGCTAAAGAAAGGATGGTATACATCTAGCAATGTTCTCCCAGAGAAGAAGAATCAGGCTCTCAGCTTATAACCATCTGCTTTCCTGTCAAGCTGGTTGATGGCTCAAGTCACCAAAGCCTGTGTTAAAGGAAAGATTCGAGAGCGTTAATGATTTGCCGGTACCAAGAGATGCAACGAACAGTTAAAAAATACTGCCCCTCGATGGGAGAAAATGTATTTCTATTAAGGGACCAGAATTGTGCTATGCTTGTCGGAATTTTTGCTTGTGCACAGGAATTTAGCTCGAGGTCTGTGTCTGTCACTAAAATTGACAACTGCCTATGGCTCTGCACAATTGAAACGTAGATCTTAAATTTCACATCATTATCCAAATAAAATATATCTGCCAAGGGGGACTGGTATTACACAGTTAGAGAACTGTGATACCAGTTGTCTGATTAACATATTGAGAGGAATAGAAGAATTTCTCACCTATTTTCCAGAGGGAGGCTGGCTGGGGAGCACCTCCTGTTCGATGGACTAATTGATCAGTCTGCCTGTGCTTAGCACGGAGATGCCCAGAAACATCTTGGGCTGGTGGAAACAGGGTTTCCTCTGATAATGTCTGTAATCCAAGAAAAAGGGACGAGGCACAAACCATGTATTCCTTAATTCTATCTTCCAAAGGAAAAAGATGGGAAACCATTAGCCCCTGATGATCTGATCTCGTGCTGTTGGGATTTGGATACACTCAGCAGAGCTCAGAAGGAGATGTGCCCTGGAACCTCCTCTTCTCAAAAGCTTTTTATAAGGTCCGTCACCCAGACAACTCCGCCTTTGAGGATGCATGAAAAATGTCAAGGCCGTGGCATACGCAATATACATACTGAATTCAGTTTTAAAAATTGGAGTTGTTTACTCTAAAAGATGTATTCATAGTCAGGATTACTGTGTTCTCAAAGCTGTTTTGCTCCACGTTAGTTCATGTGTTTTTTTTGTTTAGTGCTTAAATGTAAACTCTGATGTGCAGGTTCATACCCAAAGGCCACCTGTATGTAACTCCTAGGCTTAGATCACAGTGGGTTAGAAGATCTCATATGTATTTAGTTTTTCAATCTGGAAGTAACCTCCTTAGTGATAAGAAGGGGTGTAGCTTTTTATTGTTCCAGAGAGAAAACTGGGGTCCTGGAGTTGAAATGACTTACCACCCAATGAGCTCATAATAACATTGATAATGAGCTTTAAGATGTAAACACTGTCAAATAACTGTTAGAATTATCCCTGTGGCATCTGAGATTCATCCTGCCCGAGTTCAGCTCTGCAGAGGGCTTTCAGAAGTAGCATCCCATGATATTTTGTTATCAGCTTACAATCTCTTTCTGTACTGAGAGGCATATTTTGACATTTCACTCAAAATGGTCTCATGCCATTGTTCTAAGTGTAAACTCAACGGCCCACTCTGCAGTTTCTTTTTTACCAGTGTAATGTGGTTTCCACTCTTGACCTTTTACATGGTGGTCTGTTCAGACACAGTTTTAAACAATCAGGCTGCGAAATCCAATCCAGCTTTTTAGCTAAGCTATTGAGAGACCATAGGCAACTCATCCCGTCTCTCTCTGCTTTTGCCTTTGACAGGAAGTAGACATTGTCATGTACTTCTCTGAGTTGTGCTGAGCAAATATGAGCAAACACTCCTACCAGGACCTTAAAAAAAAGGCAAACATGGGTAAATAATATTTTGAATTAATGTATCTCCTGTGAGTCTCAATTTTCTAATCTGAAAAAAAAATGAAAAGAATAATACTATTATCTTAGGTTACTTTTCAGGACTAGAGGAAAATTGAGAAGTTGATATAAAGTCAAAACACTTGGCATATTGACCAACACCAAGAGATACTTAGTTCCTTCCTGCCTTAGCAATCACTTTACTTTTTCCTGATTTCAATATAATGGATTATCAATATCTTTCCATATGACTCTTTTCTTAGTCTGTCTCGAATTTCAGTTAAGGGTTACTTCCTTAAAATCCTAACCAGAGTGTAAATTTTGGGGGAATCTAGAATTCCACCTCATAAACATTTGTTTCCTCATAGAATCAAGCATGATGCCTCACTCATTCATACACATGTTTGATACAGTCTTTCTTTACATACCAATGAATGGAAAGATAAATCCAGACTTATTAAACAATAGCACTACTGGGAAGTAATATTACAGGTGAACGATAATTGAATGGTTCTACTTCAGATTATATAATATTAACTACACCATTGTGTAGGCCTTTTTTTTTGTATGAGTATCAAAAACGAATGATCCATAGTTTTTACATTATACCTCACTAGCCATGTGATAGACAAGGGGTTGGCCAACTATGACCCATGCACAGGGTGCCATCTGTTTTGATAAATAAAGTTTTATTGGGGTACAACCACATTGCTGTTTATGACTCCATTTGCAATGTAGTCAAGTAGTTCAGGCAGACATCACCTAGCCCACAAAACATAAAATATTTACTACCTTCTCTTTTGCTAAAAATCTTTGTTTATACCTATAGACTAGACTTGGTAGACTTGACTCAACTGGACTCGACTTGACTCTACTCTACTATATGAGTTTTGTTGTTGTGTTTTTTTAAGTGAGAGGAGGAAAGATAGAGTGACAGACTGTTACATGTGCCCCAACTAGGATCTACCTGGCAACCCCTATCTGGGGCTGATGCTTGAATCAACCAAGCTATCCTCAGTGCCTGGGGCCAATGCTGGAACCAATCAAGTCACTGGCTGTGAGAGGGGAAGAGAAAGAGAAAGGGGAGAGGGAGGTAAAGAGAAGCAAATGGTCATTTCTTCTGTATGCCCTGATCAGGGATTGAACCTGGGATGTCCACATGCCAGGCCAATGCTCTATCTATTGAACAAACCAGTCACAGCTAATATAAGTTTTTGATGTCAATGAGGAAAAGAATATAATTAAACAATGAAGAAGTCATACTCTAACTTTTTATTTTCTGTGGCTCATTCAAATTAGTTAAGATTAATAGTTATCAAATTGTCCTTTAAAGGTTTCTATAAAATAAAATTTCTCTATCTATATATTTATCTGTCTATATATATATACATATATTTGACATTTATTGTTAGACATTCCAGTTTTTCTTCCTAATGAGGTAAGCTATAAAGTAAAAGGAAAAGGTTTATGATTTGTTGGAATCATCAAATCACAACTATCCACATTGTAGTATATTACTCTGTCTACACGCATGGGTTAAAATTAGATAGAGCTGAAAAGTTTGAATTGCTTTTACTTGCCAGAATACCATAAGATAATCATGATTCCAGGAGCCATGTCCCAGTTCCTGCTGTTCACAAGACTACGTGAAAGATGTCTGTTATATTGGGCCAATAAAGCAGATTCTGTACACAAGCACAGCTCTTGTTTACTCGGAAAGCTCACTGAGTGTCATTTTTGTTTTTAAAAGCTGGAGAGTTGTATACCTCCCTGGAGAAATGTTGGAAAGGTGGGGGCTATCAAGAATTAAGAGAAAATAAAGAAAGTGAGAAATGAGAGAGGAAACTTCAGTCCCTTGGGCACTCCATTACCCTGGTCTTTACTGAGATTCATCAGTACTTTGTGAAATCATAATGTGTGTTACCCTGTTCGGGACCCAAAGAATTTTATAATATGTATAACTTCCCCGTGGGTCTTAAATTTAGTCTGATCAGTATTCACTCCTCTGAAGAACAAACAAAAACACAGTCCCACTGGGAAGACAGAGATGCTCCAGCATGAATTGGGCTCCTTTTGTTCTTTGGCTGTTTCCTACCCTTGAATCCATAACCCAGCTCTGTCAAAACAAAATAACTAGCGCGTGACACAACACAACAAAGCGTCAGCCACTCGGAACTTCCCAAGGAAAAGAAAAGGACTGGGATTGGGAAAAACATTAAATTATTTTCCAGAGAGCATTAGAAAATACTTTAAAGACATACATCAGAAGAGATGAGAAAGAAAGGGCAAGCATGAATGAGAAAAACAAGCAAACAAGTCAAGGATTTGAAATAGTTTTAGATTTATATATAATAGATATAGAATATTCATTTGGGCAGCCCTTCCTACTCTTGTACATTTTCTCTGAAAGTTACAATAAGACACAGAGAGGAGAAGACCTCTGTGACCATGTACAAAGAGCATCAAGTTTGGCAACATACTGGTTTGCCCTGCCAACAAATTAATTGAAAGATGGAAGGAAGAGGAGTCCAGAAAGACTAATTTCCTGTCCCTGATTGTGTCTGAACAGAAGTCATTTTCCTAGACCACTCAGCTAGAGTTGGAGACTGTGAGACAGTGTGTAGCATCCTCTATGCTGCCCCCCGCCCCTCACCACCCACCACCAGCTGGGTGAGAGACGGAGTTGAATAGGCCTAGAATGATTTTAGAACTTGGTTTAGTCCACCATTTTTCCTTCAGAATCCTTACTTAGGTTTCTATCAATTTTTCTGAGACATCTTGGGGATATAACCTATTTTTCCTTAATTAACTTATATATGATTTCAATGAGCTGAATGTTTTCAAAGATTTAGTTTTAATTTTATAGCCTTCCACTCAAGATACTGCATGTTGCTTATCTGATGTGGAACCAAAAGCCCTATGAGTAGTATCTCTGCTGTTTGCAAAGGGGAGAGAGGGTGAGAACAGTTCTAGCTGGGATCTTCATCTTCCTCACTGTGTAGCCTAAACATTCCAAAAGGGTCCAGAAACACAATTAGAACGCTGGGGTGGAATGGAAACTTTAACTTTGTATAATTCAACTTATCAACCCAGTTTCTATCATACTTTTCTATACACACTATAATAAGTCAAGTTCACTTCTGTCAACATTTAAGTAGCAATGAATGCAAATGAGCACAATGGCAAGCCCACTAGAGGGAGACTTAGGTGACCTGGGATCAAATCCTAACCCTGGCCCTGGCCGGTTGGCTCAGCGGTAGAGCGTCAGCCTGGCGTGCGGGGGACCCGGGTTCGATTCCCGGCCAGGGCACATAGGAGAAACGCCCATTTGCTTCTCCACCCCCCTCCTCCTTCCTCTCTGTCTCTCTCTTCCCCTCCCACAGCCAAGGCTCCATTGGAGCAAAGATGGCCCGGGCGCTGGGGATGGCTCCTTGGCCTCTGCCCCAGGTGCTAGAGTGGCTCTGGTCTCAGCAGAGCGACGCCCCAGAGGGGTAGAGCATTGCCCCCTGGTGGGCAGAGCATCGCCCCTGGTGGGCGTGCCGGGTGGATCCTGGTCGGGTGCATGCGGGAGTCTGTCTGACTGTCTCTCCCCGTTTCCAGCTTCAGAAAAAAAAAAAATACAAAAAAAAAAAAAAAAATCCTAACCCTGCCACTTAACATTCTAGGATGGTGGACATCGCTTGGATTGCTGAGCCTAAATCTTCTAGTCTATAAATGGAGATACTATTTTTTTTTCTATCGATTGTATGAGGTTATTACTTGGATAGTAGGAAGAAATGAACTTAAAAACAGATTGTAAAATCAAGGCGAGGTGCTACCTAAAAGTAGGGGCCCATTCCAGGGCATCTTCTGAAGTGCCGTATTGAACATGGAAGTGGGGAAAGTGAGTCACGGTGAAGAGCGCTGTCGTGACCTCCATAGGAAACCATTCACACACACAGGCTTCTTTCTTTTCAGACAGAAACTAACTCTTTTGTGCTATTTACTTGATAGTGGCTGCGAGCAGGGGAGAGGGTCTGAAGAACTATAAAAATATAGGTTCCTAAGGCTGTGTCTGATCACTCCAACATTGATGTACCAAACATTCCTGTGTTTTATTTTGTACCCCTTGGGAAAATAATTAGATCCTTTTCCATCTTATCTCAGATGCATTTAACTTATCCCCTACCTGACTTATTTTAAATCTATGTAAGTGTAGAATTTCTATTCTGCGATAGTTTCCACAGTGTATAAAATTGCAGCCTCCCGCAGAGAAGAAAGAGTGACTATAGTTAGTGACAGACATAGAAAACCAAGCTGAACTCAGAGATTATTCCACTCTTCTCACAAAACTTTTCTGTAGAGAAGTTTCCTAGAATTTGCATCTGGCTTTACATGTCACTGATAAATATATATATATATATATATATATATATATATATATATATGAACTTGATGAAGGCTGAGGATAAAATTAAAAGAAGATACTGAAGATCTGGCATGAACAGAGATTTAAACTATATTCCTGGACACAAGCTGCCCAATTAACTAAATGTAGCTTTTGTGATCAGAAAGATCAGACCTCTGAGTCCTCTACTGTATTTCCAAATAAGTGCTGAGTAAGAGAGTCCGTCTCTGCCTTCTTCACATCACTGTGCTACAGACATTTAAATGAGCCAGTAATCTTCTAGGACTCTGGCTGGTCTGGCTCGATGATGAAGCTAACATCGAATGTTGGACTTGAATGCAACCATGAAGTTTCCCCCACCATAGCAACAGGAACTGCATCTTCCCTGGAAATATTCTGAGGGAAAGATAGGAAGAACTTTGAACATGTGCTAAAACAACCAACGCACTTGAAATCAGCTAGGTAAATTTAGTTTCATTGGTTCTGAAAATTTTCAAAATTTTGAGCTAATGCAAAACCCTCAAGCAGAGAAAACCACAAACACGTTGGGACAACTAACCTAACAATGACACTCCAACTGTGACAGAATGAAGAGTGACACCAGGGCCGCAATCTGGGCATCTATGACACCCGAGTGTCCTACCACCTGTCTAACTCCATTCAGCTGCTTCTGTTGAGACACAATTTACAAAGCTATGAATCTGCTGGGAAGAAATCCTAGCTCACAAATGTGAGCATGGAATACTTCTTTAATGAGTTTCATGTAAAATGCTCATAAACTTAAAGTTCCGTGGACTCCTCTTCATTTGACAGTAACCTGTGAAATGGTTTGTCCCCATTGAGTGTGATTTTGAATTGGAATCCTGAGAAGCCACAAGTAACATTAAGCTCCTTAAATTAAAAAATAATAATAAGTTCTCACATTTTTTTTATGCATGGAAAAATTCACAAAGGTACCCAGAAGGCTCTCAGGAATGTTTAGTGAGAATTCTGTTTGCTCTTGCACCTCTTAATTGTAAAAAGCTGGCTTCCAGATTTGTAATCTATCTCAGTAATGCAATGGACAGTAGGGTCTATCTCCAGCTAAATCAAGCATATGCACTAAGGCATAGGAGTTAAGTCAAGGGATGGACATAGTTATTTTCCTGGAAATGACACACTTTATATAAAGAATATCAAGTGGCGTGGTTTTAATTTATGCTGCGTCAGGAAACAAGGATGATAATAAGCTTATTACCTTGTCCTGAGCTCCCACGAATGCTCCTTCATGGGAACTTTGCATTCTTTAAGGGCCATTACCCTGAGAAGCAGGGATTTTTATTCCCATTTTAAAGATGAGAAAATAATAGAGAGATTAAATAACAGGTCCACAATTATCTAGCTGTGGACAGTTAGAGGTTAGAATACGACTAAAAGGATCAAGGGTTCAATGACAATTTGATAGGAACCAGCTTTGCTTAAGGACAAAATTAAAATGTCCTCACATCATACGTCCCTTGCAGTTTTCCACCTGTCATTGTTTCACTCATTCCTGTGTTCGGCGGACTGTCTCTCACTTTGCTCCCCTGAGAAGACTGAGAAGAAAACAGATACACTGTGGGCTCCCCCAGATCGCAGCTTGGTGAGAAGTCAAGCATGTAAACTATTGGTAATCTACAGAGAATCTCTGCTTATCCTCTGAAACCATAAGTCAAATGCTCACACATATTAAGAAAATAAGGTAAATGCAGTAATGACAGGTCATGTGAAGAAAATTTCTTCTTATGCAGTTCCGAGTTCCGGGTCTGGCTTGACAATCAAGTACCTAGAGCCTGAAAGAGTATGGACACAGGCCAGATTGTGATGAACTGGCATGGTTCACCTCTCAAATGAGGCAACAGACACAACCTCGAGCCCTGCTCCGAGTCATAGGAAGTTAATGGTGAATAAAACTCTTCCATAGGATAATTCCATATAGATATCAGCAGAGAGGACTGTCTCAGATGAATAAGCTTGCTCTTAGCTTTAATAGAAAAATTCTATACTCATCAAAGGTAGAAATAATAAAAGAAAGTAATTGTTTCCCATGTCTTTGATAATGGACATCTATACAGTATTCTCAGGAAACATTTTGGTGGTGATCTGTGGCATGCATATGATCAAGTCCTAAATTAATTTTTATTTCCTATAGGGTTGGGGCAGGGAGGTGGTGAGAAGAAAACTTTTAGAAAGAGAATAGATGTTGGCATTATCGAGGCACCTTGGCTAACTTTAAGCTTGGTAAGGGTAGAACCATGCTGTTTTTACTCACCAATCTGTGCTCAAAATGTAGCATAGCCTCAAACTCATGCAAGCCATATATTATGCAAGGGTTACGTGAAGAACCAATTTAATCTAATGTGATGATTATCCCTATCTGTCCTTATAAATACAACCCATTAATATACGGTTTTATTTTTAATTGCAGAAATTCAGGCAGATGAGAAACTGATAATGTGTATAGTTGAAAGAAGATTAAGTAAAGTGTCATTAATAAATCAGTTGCTTCTGAAATCAACTCCCCATAAAATGCTTCCATTTTGATACACAATGTAAATATTTATCAAAATCCAATGTGAAATAAACCCCTCAACTTGTTTCCATTTCTTTGGAGAATTAAACTCAGACTTACTTGGGGTATTAATTAAAAGTGAGATTTCATGTTGGTTTATGTCAAAATCATTGCACCAGAAAATAGCAATAACACTGTCCTTCATAAATCAATGTCACGGGGACTATTGTTTATTTTGATTAGAATGGATTTGTTATTACAGACAATATTTTCTCTCATCCCAATTACATACCACCACTCCCTTTGAGAGACATAATAAGCTGCTGTCAGGAAGACCCATGAGTTCCTCTTTTCCTGCCTTTCTGTTTCATGATCACGGTTAGAATGTATTCAGCTGTCTACTTTCGGCATTTTTTAGTTGTTATTGCTGACGTTTCCTTTCTCCAGTTTGGGCTGCCGGAGTCCCTGGAAGCCTTTTTTTTCTACGAACTTCACATTAAAGTATTTTCCCTTCTTTCAGATGGAACTCCCGCGTCAACCATAACAATCAACAAAAGACTCCCAAAACTTGCTGTTACTCATGAAACCTCAAAACTGGCTCTCGCTACCTGCCAGCGCTCTTAGAGACGCACAACACACCCAATGCCCTGCACCCTCAGCGACGTTTTCACTCAGGGATGAGATCCCGCAACACTGAATTATCTTGAAAGCAAATGGTAATTAAACACTTTCCCTAATGCAAGGAAGCTGGGGTGCAGAAGAGAGAAAGCTAGGGATTGGAATGCATTATGCAGCGGGGGCTTCTTTCTGTCTGGTCGATTTAAGCAGATTGGAGCCGAGGCCGGCTCACAGAAGCGCCTCAGGTGAGAGAGCGCAGTGTTCCTGTGGGGTTATCAAACCGGCCAGGCCTTGAAGGCAGAGCAAAGCCCTTCCACTGGGAAGTTCTTCTAAGTGCTTGCATGGCATCCACGGGATTATCCCACCCCACTCCCACATCATCTGGCTTTAAACTTCAGGCCCTCTGGCAAAGAAGAGACAAAACGTTCCATTTGAGCCCTCCTCCCTCTTATCCCATGGTTCTGCCTTTCCCATCCCGTCTCCTAGCAGCCGCTGGCTGAGTCCTGCCCTTCTCTGCCAAGCACCAGGCTGGATTAGCTGCAAGCCAATAGCTGGGGGTCAGGATTAAGAGGCCAGCGTGCACTTTAATACAAGCTGCCTATAATTAATGGCATTATTAATAGCTTGACTGAAAAATTCATTAAAAAATCCATTAAAAATAAATACCCTTTTACAAAAGGCATTGCCTTGGGTAAGAAAAACAGAAAAAAAGATAAAGGAAAATTGATTGGTGGCTTTCAGTTCACAGAAAGACAGACCATAGTTCAAACTGATTAAAATTGAACATTTTAGATTAAGCACCCTTGCCAAAATATTCTCTGTAGTTACCCAATATGAAAATATTGTGATGGGTCACATATTTATATTTTTAGTGTATCAAGGGTTGGGGATAGAAGACATACAGGTAGCTGCTTGAAATAACTTTCTTCAAGTGAACATTCTTGACCTTCAGGAACAGTAGAATGTCCCCTGAAACGCTCGTTAATTGCATCTCAGATGCAAACAGGTCTGTTGAGAGGTGGAGCGTTTCCTACAATCTCCGGACACATTTAGCAACCTGACTATTGTGTGTGCTAGCACAGATACTTTCTTTTTCCTTTCCTCTCTCTCTCTCCTCCCTCCCCCCCCCCCCACATTCATACCACAGCTCTCCTCTGTATCCCTGGCTCTGTAACTTGGAATCGATCTTATTGAGTTTTGCCTCAGCCCAAGTAAACAGTGTTGCTGGTGACTGGGATGTCTGTAGTTCGGATGTTTGCTCAGAGAGAAGTGGAGATGGAAAGGGGAAGTCCTGTTGGTGTGCGGCTTCCCCTTGACTTCTCCTCTATAAAGATTTGTTTGTGTTGACACTAAATCTGATATTTTGGGCCAACTTTACTCTGGGTCTAATCTGCTCATTGGTGTGCGATGAACATTGTCTTCCAGAGGTACAGGAGACCATGCCCTCTCAGAAAAAGACCCCATTCATGAGCTTATTTGCTTGAAGAGAGCTTTTATTCACTTCACCTGTTATGTTGTGCCTATAGAGCACAAAGCCAAGTGGAGATTAGGCAATTATCTGGTTAATAGGATCAACATAGACAAGAAGTTCATTCAATAGGCATTTCTGACTGCACACCCCGCACAGCTCAGCACTGGATGTGAGGAGAGGCGCGGGGTGAGACGGAGACAGGGGCTACTGAGTTTGTAACGTGATGAAGGGTACGCGACACAAACACAGCCAACAACTGCCACGGTTTGCTAGCAAGGACAGAATTGTATGGGATTCTATGCCTTAACGTCAAGAGCAGAACTAGTGAAACATTTTTAGGATGTCTTGAAACCAGGACAAATGCTTTGGAAAAGGCAGATCATTCAGAGAGCTCCAATTCCTCACTTTTAAATCGAATAATTTCAGGCAGGGTATGTTTGTTTGTTTGGTTGTTTTATGTTTTTGTGGGGTTTTTTTTTGTTAGTTTCTTACCTCTTCAGACGCATGAAATCCCCTTTGTTGGTGACTATACTAAATTCCCACTATTTTTACTAAAGATGATGTTTAATTTCTGAAACTATTGAGAGACTTGTTTTTATCAGGAACTCTCAAAGTTACCCACAGATGTTACATTAAGATTCTGGCATTGTTTCAGCTTCACTTTTCCCTCTTTAATCGCTACTTGCTGCTTGCAAAGGTCTTCAAAGTTATCAGGGAGGTGCAATCTATATTAACTGAGCAGTGGACTCCCTGCAGAAAGATGCTGATAAATGCCCTTGCTCTGTTGATGGCCGCATTTGTTGCTAATAAAATACGGTTCTAACAAGCAATGTGCCAACAACTTCGTTTGTAGGCATTGTTCGGCTGCCCGGCATTCCCATTCTCTTCCTATAACTTAGACTTATAGGGAATTGCCTTAAATGCCACATGTTCAATTCTGTGAGATTCTGGAACTTAAAATTAGGTTCTTTGACGTGCAACTCTTTTGCCTACTAGTCCTGGGCATGCGATCCTCAACTGGTAGCTTTTCAACCCCATGTCAATATGAAGAAAACCTCCACTGGTTGAAATTTTAAAAATTATGTCAGTTGGCTATTTTGTTCACACATACAAAACATATTTAACTAATATATTTCTAAAACGTCTAGTGATGAAATCAAACAATGGTTTTGACACACATTGGAGACAGGCTGCATCTCGGGGTTGTACACAGAAGTCTGCGAAGGGAAGTGAGGGCCATGATCAGAGAGCTGCTACAGGAATGAAGTGGATGGGAGGTGAAAGGATTGGGTCCCGATCTGTATCGCCTGTCACTCAGCCCCTGGCAGGTGCTCTGTCGGGTGCACTTGGGGTGATTGGAGACATTGGTTTTAGAAAGGAGAACCTTGCAGTAAGGGAAACAAGGTTTAGCAAAGGCTGACAAGGTTATTAGATTGAATTTAAAAAAGTACTGTAGTTTCAGATGTCTCGATTTGCTAGAAAGGTAAGTTACTGTGATTTATTTAAAATATACCTTGGCCGGGTGGCTCAGTGGATAAAGTGCTGAGGTCTCAGGTTTGATCACAGGTCAAGGCACATAGGAGAAACAATCAAAGAGTGCACAACTGAAGAAATCAACCAAGTGGAGCAACAAGTTGAAGCTTCTCTCTCCTTTTTCACCCCTCTGTCTCTCTCTCTCTCTCTCTCTCTCTCTCTCTCTCAAATAATGGAAAATTAAAACTAAAAAAGAAATACATATATTTGGTTATTCAGATGAGCAAAATATATCTCATATGTATTTGGTCTTCATCCACAGTTCCTGGCTCACAGCTCCTAAAACCCTTGGAATGTTCCTGAGCAAAAAGCAATGGGTTTTTAATAATTGCTTGTTGGTGTGTGGGGAAATCTACACACACACACACACACACACACACACACACACACACACACACACACACTGGAATTGGTTCCAGGAACCCAACTTAGAAGGTTACCAAGTTTCAAGCATTGGTTGATCACCTTCTATGAAAGAGGAATCAAATGATGACAGATGTAGGACAAAAGACATGTACCCAAGATGTTTTTAAAAAGGTAGCAAGGATTAGGAAATGAAAAAAGTTTTAATAACATAATCATCAACCTCTCCCATCTCTACCAAGTTCAAACAAAACCTAGCATGCAGGATTTAGAGATACAAGTTCAGATTCTGGATCGTGCACTGATTCATTTAGCATTTATTATAGCACTGGCAAGTCCTTGAGGTGGAGTGTAAGAGTGGTGATAATGGTAGCGCTTTCCTCAACTCTGTGCAAACCCAAGGTCAGTGGATGGTAGCATACACACTCAGAACTTTAAGCTCCATTTGATAACCAAATGGAAGCCAGTGATGAGGGCATGTTAGGAATCCATCCAAGGACTAAGAAGCATTGTTTTAAGTCTTGTGTTGATGGGATTACCATCATACCAAAATATATTTTTTTATGAATTTAGTATGATAAATTGAATGAATTGTTAATCCTAAAACTTACTTAGTTTCATTAAAAATTATTCCCAAAAACGTTTTCTGTGCAAAGCACTAATTCTAATACTTTCTTGTTTGACACATTCTAATGGAAGAACACAGGGAAATAACTCAAAACTCTTCTCTCAGAATTGAGATGCAAATAAGTGAGGGTGCATTATTGTTGGGAAATTTTTTGAAAATTCTTTGTGACAAAAATATTGGAAAGTCTTAGTCTGCTACATGTCAACAAGAAGTTTGCCATGCTTACTACTGTATTCACAGTAGTTAAAATAGTGCCTGGCATAAATTACCTCTCAGTAGACATTTACTAAGCATATGAATACATACTGTAGGGTAGTAGATCACCATGGTTGATAACTACTGTTCAATTAGAGTTCCAAGCTAGTAAAAAGCATTCAATTTCTTGATAAAATGGATGAATGAGTGTTTGTTACAAGCCAAATATATCATCTTATGTGGTTTATGAATCACCAAATTTGAATCTTGTATTAAAATAAGGGAATTTGGAGGATGACACCATCAGTCTGACATGAATGTGGAATTATTGGAATATAAAATGGTTCTTTGGATTGCATCATTTCATTAGAATGCCTCTGATTCTCAGACAGTTAATCATATATTTTCTGTATTTGTCATTCCGGTTAAGGTTAACATTGGGCAGGGGGTGGGGGGATATCTTTATGAAAAAGTACCGTAGTAACAAATTTTCTGATAGATTCTGTATATGCAAGGTAGAGTACAGCCTACTTTGCACAATGCTAGGGGTCTCAGTTGAGCCTCTCTCTGTCCCCTAAACTCTTATATTCCCCTATATTAATTTCTGAAATTGATAGCAACTATGATGCTCTTTCTTTCCATATTCTTAAATATCATGTATGCAATTTGAATCCTTCACAAACAGGTATTATCAGTCATTTGTTCTTCAGTGTGAATTAATATCTAATATTTAAATGAAAGATTTTGGAATTGGAAGGGAAAAAAATGCGAGGCATGAGAAAAAAGCGTATGGACACAGAGAAGCTTAGGGGAGTTCCAGTGAAAAGAAATGTTCAGGCTGGAGAAGTGAAAAGGCAGAGAAGTCCCTCACTTCTGAAAGCTAACATTCCCTCCAGCCTAGAGAAAATAACAGAACTTTGGTTCAGTGAAGAAACTCCACCACCTCTTCAGACTCGAGGCATCCTTCACCCTATAACACCGAGTTTCTCCTTTAGCGCTCCAAATCAGTCCTGCAAGTGTCTCATCTCTTCTTTAGTTGTTTTCGCTGTCTGGGCTCAGTGTTCTTGTCTTTTCATACCACCTCAGCTCAAGAAGATCAGGCTGAGGGACCCAGGGGAAGGCTCCTACCTGACACTGGGAGTGGTTTGTCCTCTTGGATGTGCCACCTTCAGGACAAAGTGTCTACGAGACTATTTACAATAAGCCAGTGGGCAGTTGTTTTTCTCAGTGATGTCCAGCATCTTAGGCCAAAGCTTCATGCCAGGCCTGTGCACTGGCAGCACAGTCACGTGCATCTACACCAGGGGTCCCCAAACTTTTTATACAGGGGGCTAGTTCACTGTCCCTCAGACCATTGGAGGGCCGGACTATAAAAAAAACTATGAACAAATCCCTATGCACACTGCACATATCTTATTTAAAAAAAAAAATCCGGGAACAAATACAATATTTAAAATAAAGAACAAGTAAATTTAAATCAACAAACTGACCAGTATTTCAATGGGAACTATGCTCCTCTCACTGACCACCAATGAAAGAGGTGCCCCTTCCGGAAGTGCTGCGGGGGCCGGATAAATGGCCTCAGGGGGCCGCATGCGGCCTGCGGGCCGTAGTTTGGGGACCCCTGATCTAGACAATACCTAGCAGCAAATAGGCTTGTTGTATTCAAAACTCCAGTGGGAATCCAATAAGCTAATATAAGAGAGGTAAGTCCTGACACCCTGAAAGGTCTTGGATTTCATAGGAAATATAGCAAAAAAATAAAAGTTAAATTAAAAAAGAAAGAAAGAGAAACAAATATGAAAAAAATTAACAATAAAATGGCAGTATGTGTCAACTACCAGAAGAACAAAGCAAACTCTAAGTGTGACGAGAGGTTAGTGAATGAGAGTGAGGCTTGATAGTTTTGGTTCCTGTTATCTTGAGGGGTGCCTTAAATGGACGCAGTAAAAATATACCTTTCCAAGATTTGGGAAAATATTGAATACTCCAAAGGAGAACTTGTTTTTTATTCTCCCATTTAGGTCAAAATTTATTTTGAGAACCTCTTGAGGAGCTGTCTACAGAGATATTCTTCTATCCATTCAGAATCTGGCTGATTAAGATTTTGCTTAATATCAGTGGACTAAAACTAAAACTAAAACTAAGACTAAGGTGTGGAGATCTCTGTAGAATTTTGCTGGAACAGATGTGACAGGTAATAAGGGAGAGGAGAGAAAACCCGACTACAGACTTGGGATTAGTTAACCATGTCATGGTGTCATGACGAGGAGCGGATGATGAAGGATGGAAGACAGTTTTCAGGGTCTGTGTAGCCTGATTTTTCTGACTATTGGGAAACACCTATATAAGATGCCTTTGTGAATGAAAATAATTCAGTGCACATCTAAAGAAAGTGAGCTTCTAACCCTGGCCAGGTAGCTCAGTTGACTAAAGCATCATCCTAATATTCCAAGTTGCAGGTTTGATGCCTGGTCAGGGCACATATGAGATGCAACCAATGAATACACAACTAAATGGAACAACTAAGTGGAACAAAGAGTAGATGTTTCTCTCTCTCCTCTCTCTCTGTTTCCTCCCCTTTCTCTCTCCCCCTTCCTCACTATCTCTCTCAAATCAATGGAAAACCTTTTAAAAATCAGCCTGACCTGTGGTGGTGCAGTGGATCAAGCGTCTACCTGGAATGCTGAGGTTGCCGGTTCAAAACCCTGGGCTTGCCGGGTCAAGGCATGTGTGGGAGTTGATGCTTTCTGCTCCTCCCCCTTCTCTCTCTCTCTCTTCTCTAAAATGAATAAATAAATTTTAAAAATCAACCAAAGAGTGCATAAATAAGGGGAACAACAATGTTTCTCTCTCTCTCTCTCTCCCTCTCTCTCTCTCTCTATATATATATATACACACACACACATACCTTCCTCTCTCTAAATATATATATTTATTAGCAAGAAAGAGAGGAAGGGAAGAGATGAGAAGCATCAACTCATAGTTGTGTCACCTTAGTTGTTCATTGCTTCTTATATGAGTCTTGACCAGGGGGCTCTAATAGAGCCAATGACCCCTTGCTTAAGCCAGCAACATTGGGCTCAAGCCAGCTACCATAGGATCATGTCAAAGATCCCACACTCAAGCCGGTGACCTCAGGGTTTTGAACCTGGAACTTCATTGTTCTAGGTTGAAGTTCTGTCCACTGTGCCACCATGTGTCAGGCATAAATAATTATTTTAATAAAATGATCTTATTTTTGTCTAATTGGGAGAATGAGGATTTATATTTATTGGGGACTCGCGGAGGATGAATAAAAGACACATGTCTTGTAGTTTGGCAATAACTCATAAGGAAGCAAGGAAAAATGCAGTTCTCAACTTTAAACATGCTGGGACAAGGGGAAAAGGACAAGAATGCTGCCTTTCAAGTGAAACCAAGCCAGAAAGCCTCAGAAATATGAATTAAGTAAACACGGACTCGAAGGAAGCTGATCTGAAGACGGCAAATATTTTTTTAATTATTGCAAAACCGATCATGAAGTTGCTTTGGAGCACACAGAAAATTACTTCTCCAAATGTAAACTTTTCAGCTGGTGGTCCCAAAGAGATGGTTCTAAGGCATAGGGTGTCAGGAGTGGCTCAGAGAGTGAACAATTTTGCTACATTATTGTTTAGGCAGCTACCTTTGCCTGCCCTTCACTCTGTCCTTACCCAACAGATGCACCAGTTGTGACGGCATGTGCCCCGCTCTGTATGCAAAAGATATCCATGAGTATCAACTAAGTTTGCAAGAGGAATTAGGATCTATAATAAATGCTTTAGCAAAGAGGCTTTTGGGAATAAAAATGTGTCTTCAGGCAAAATTCTCATAAACTAGACATCATCTTTGATTTACAGTTTATAGTATTTTCTTCACTGTATCCAATATCCCCAGCTTGAGGGCTCCTGCTCCATGTGGCATGATTGACTGCCCAAAGTATGAGGGTAGTTCTAGGTACTGAAGTGAAGTCAGTGGTATTAGAAATTGAGGAAAACACAAAACAAGCAGAACTTTGTTTTTTCTTTCTCCATATATTTCACAGTTAAAAAATAAGCACAAAAACAGCAACCTTTGTCTAATACTCCATTCACCAAGGAGAAAACTATTTCAAAAACTTGTCTGATACCTTAGAAAAGGTAATTCCTTACTATCTCTTTCGATGTCATGCACGAGGTGAAGACCTTCCTTAGAAAGGTATGCACTCATACTTTATACTGTAGACATCAGGGATTCTTTTACTCAGAGCTGCCAAACATGGAAAAGAGACCCTTTGAGTCCATATAGAGGATGAATCTCCCGGCTCCCTCAACTCTCCATCAGATGTTAACAGTAAACAAAGAATGGAAGGAAATGAGACATAATTAACAAGACTTGATTTAACATCAATTCTGCTCGAGATACTGTGCTAGGCACTTTGACAGATCCTGTGAATCAAGTAATAGAAGGGTGTAGGGTGGACAACAGACCTATATCTTACAAATCTATGAGGGGAGATAACAATCATTAATTAATAATCACATGCAATTGACATAAAAGGAATCATATGAGTTTTACAGAAAATGTTACCTTTTGGGGGGGCAAATATATATCTAAATTTAAAGACACAAGAATATTCTTCTACAGAGCCATAGAGTAAGATATATTACTAGTTGGAATACATATGTAGAGCTATCACTTTAGATGAGTGCATGGGTACACATGATGTGTAAGTCCCTTAGTGCTCATTTATTTGGAGACAAATAATGGTCAAAAGCATCCCTGAGCACAGTTTACACCAATAATTCCAATTCCTTTTAAGCAATTTGTAAATTAACATATACCTTAGGAGTAGGCTTGAAAATAATGACATCCTTGTCCCTCTTTCATACATTAAAAATTATTTATAATTGCTCAGAAGCTGTGGGAAAGCACATATTTATTTCCAATATGTACTTGTGTATGTACATGATAAGCAGTATGCAAAAACATAAGATAAAAGGCAAGGTAGAGGATGTGCTGAAAAAGTAGTATTCTGCAAAATTAAAGATTCCTCCAAGAAACCAGTAAATGATAGGAGTAGGGGTCAGGCTGTACTTGGGAAGTCTGAGAAGTGCACTCCAATTGTGTATTAATGCAGATGGGCAGAGAGACCAAAGTAGTTCCATAAGGGAACTGCACAGGCCACCCGCCACCCCCTACCAATGGCTGAAAAAAATTTTATGGTAGCTTTACACCATGTTTTGAAAGGACTTATGTGACTTTAGTAGTATATTGCTTCCAGATTACCAGCTCTGTTTATAGATTTGAGTTTTGTCATCACTGAAAAATGTTCATGTGTCCCTGGAAAAATCCCTGCTCTCACGAAATCTAGGTTTTCCATAAAGTGAATATACCAATACCCTGAGCAAAACTTAATCTCTCTTTCTTCAGAGGATGCTTCCTGGATAGAGACTATTTTTAACATTTTCAAACTGTACTTGAAATGACCGAGTATGGGACACTGTGAACATTTATATTCAGCGCTTAATGTTTCGACAACACCATATGTATTAACTGCTCTCAATTATATCATGTCTTTGGTCACAAGCATTCCCTCTTTAAATAAAAAGCTTAGCCCTGGCTGGTTGGCTCAGTGGTAGAGTGTCGGCCTGGCATGCAGGAGTCCCGGGTTCGATTCCCGGCCAGGGCACACAAGGAGAAGCACCCATCTGCTTCTCCACCCCCCCCCCTTCCTCTCTGTGTCTCTCTTCCCCTCCCGCAGCTAAGGCTCCATTGGAGCAAAGATGGCCCGGGCACTGAGGATGGCTCTGTGGCCTCTGCCTCAGGCGCTAGAATGGCTCTGGATGCAGCAGAGCAACACCCCAGATGGGCAGAGCATCGCCCCCTGGTGGGCGTGCCGGGTGGATCCCGGTCAGGCGCATGCTGGTGTCTGACTTCCTCCCCATTTCTAGCTTCGGAAAAATGCAAAAAAAGAAAAAAAGCTTGATAATATCAAGAAAAAACCCCCAATATATTTTGTGGCAAATCTGAGAGAATTAAATGTCACTTAGCACAAGATTTAACACTATGATTAAAAAAAAAAAAAAAAAAGACTTACAGGGCTACAACTAATTAAAATAAGTAATAAAATCTGGGGGAAGGGGAAAAAATTATTTTTACTTTAATTTATGGTGTCCTGAAAGAATGATTCAAATTTTGCCCACTGATTCAATTTGGTGTGAAATTGGGGAGGGGATATGCAAGAAATAAAGAGATGTCAGAGAAGGACGCTAAAGTTTAGTGGGAAGGGTAGGTTTCAGAGCCCACCGTTCAGGATAAATTTAGCATGTGTTCAAGCTTTTGGAAACTTTTGAAAACAAAAACACATTATTTATCTTTTAGACCAAGAGCAACTAGCCTTTAAACTTATTTTTAAATGATTCTCTAACTCTATTGTTTTTAGGGGTGGGGGTAAGAAGGAGAACAAGAAAGCCTTGTTAGATCATGCGGATGCGTTGGGCTCCTCTGCTCTGATCCCTGTGGTCTCCATTCAGCAGAAGCAACGGGGAATCCCTCCGCGCAGCCTATGGACAGGGCTGCGCGCACACTCCAGTCCGTGACTGTGTGCCCTAGGAGCTCAGTTTCTCTGCGTGTCTTCCTGTAAGTTTCATGATGTAATTAGCAGAGGGAAGGTCTGAGAATGAAGATGGTCATCAATGACAATATAAAAAGGATATACAGAAATGACAAAGCATGCAATGTTTCTTTTATCATATCTGGATTTGGGGGCATCCTAGTCTCTTAGGACTCTTCCTTCTGTTCTCCCTCACCAATGGCCCCTGAATACCGCCACAGTTTAGCAAATATAAGAAAGCAAGTCACTGGAAAGCGGATTTCATTTCCCCTTCTTAAAAAAGGAAGCAAGTCAATCTCAGGACTTTTCGAGAAGCTATGGAACTTCCTTCTCCCCGGGGCCCCATCGAGACCTGAAATAAAGACAGACAGAGTCACAGATACAGTTCTGGTCTTTCTGAGCTGGCTTTTGGCCTACTATGCGGCAGCTGATTCCGGGAGTTTGGCGTCTATGAGGGGGTGGCCCTTCCCTGTTTGTATTGTGTGGGTGTGTTAATCTACCACCCGTGTCAAATTGCCTGAGCACTAAGTGTATTTGAAATATTCAGCTTGTGAGGTGGCTGAGGATTTGGGGAAAGGGAAGAGAAAGCTTGGCTTTTCTTATCTCATTCAAATTGGTTTGTCCATCTCTGCTACCATGTGTCCCACAAACATCAGGAGGGGTGACCTCCTGGGGGACGTTCAGTGCATTCCCCTCTGTTGGTTGGGGATTAGACCCACAATCTGTCCCCTAACGTTTTATACACACCCATTTTAAATAACTCCAGTAACAGGATCTTTAATTGACTCAGGGGACGGTGGGAGGCTTCCCAGTGCGACTGTTGTTTTGGTTCAAAGGAGAAGAATGAAGTTGATTCTGTGCCTTGTGTCCAAGTAACAATATGTGAAAAGATTCATTTAGCCCTTAATCCTTATGGAGGACCAAAAAGGTGCTGATCGTTTAACAGCCACTCGGTGTTCTGCTTTCTAGTTGTTTTTCTTATTTATGTCTTGGTTGTTAAAGCTCCAACCATTCCCTTTATTGTTTAGTAAAGAAGAAAAAAAAGAAAGAAAGAAAGACAAATTGGTATTAGCAATTCACAAAGCAATGACTACTCCACACTTAAACATGAAATCTACGGAAGTCTTACAGGAGGAGAATATTTGCTTTGGAAAATTTTGTGTCATTGGGGAAGAGAGCTGCCTGTGTGACAACCTGTTTCTTGGGAAGAAATATGGAACAATAAAACCGGGCAAAGGAAGATGTTAACTTTGAGTAAACTGATGCAAATAAAGTGAGCGTTTGACTTGACATCAACTGAGTCTGATCCTAACACACTGCCTTACGTGGGCACAAATAAATTTTGAAACAGGTATAGGATTGCATTGGTCTGGGTATTTATAGCAAAAATATTGGGAATTTAGAAATTTAATAGTTAAATGTTTTGGGGAAGGGACAGAAAAAAGATTTCTCTCATCTCCGTTTTTTCACTCTATCCCCAGTAGTCAATCAAACTGAAAGCATTTTATTACAAAGTTGGGGGAGGAGGAAGCAAAGCATTTATGCGGGCTAGTTACTATAAGCAAGATGATGACTGTCTTCCTTTTATTCTTAACAAACAAGACTTGCATGACTCCATCTGCCCATGCCAGGTTGTGCTGGGACTTACATCAACTGGGACCCTATCAGAGAACAAGCTAAGAAAAAGCTCCTCAAATTTCCAAGATCGGGGAAAATGTCATGGTTGAATGAAAGTATGCTAATACATATAGTATTTCCTACTTTTCTCTGGAATACTGAGTGGCTCAGCCACTCATACAGATGTGACCTCGAAGTTGAATGGATGTGGGTCACAGGCTGAGAAACCCTGTTTGGCTGGGATGTGAATTTTCCTGGCTGTATTGGATCCCAATTCCAGGTACGTGCATAAGAATACATCCTGATACGGAGCAGTCTGGAAAGATAAACATATGTAGCAAATCAAAGCAAACAGAAGAGTCCTATTTTGTTAAAATAGCACCAGGTCCAACGAGACAAAGGCCACATCCAAAGCATGCACACGAACGACGCCTGAATTACTAAAAGAATGAGGAATTGTGTCTAATAGTCGCTAACACCCCACTTTGCAATTTTCTTTCAGTTTTTTCTTACCTTTCCTTTTTCCACATATATTTTTGAGAGAATCAAAGAATTTGGGATTCAGTGTAGTGTGACCAAATTTCAAAGGAAATTGGATATCTCAAGAAGAAGATACTTATATATAAATGTAGTCCTTAAAACCAAATGAAGTCTGACCTGTGGTGGCGCAGTGGATAAAACGTCGACCTGGAAATGCTGAGGTCGCCGGTTTGAAACCCTGGGCTTGCCTGCTCAAGGCACATATGGGAGTTGATGCTTCCAGCTCCTCCCCACCTTCTCTCTCTGTCTCTCTCTCTCTCCTCTTTCTCTCCCTTTCTCTCTCTTCTCTAAAATGAATTTAAAAAAAACAAAAACAAATGAAATAACCTGAAAAAAAAAACTTCAGTTGAAGAATTCTAAGTTATCACTGAAGTAAATTTTGAAAAAGCTGTTTTGAAAGGAGTCAGAGACAAACCGCAGCTCACCATGGGTGAGGGGGTCTAAAGCTTGGTGGCATACCCAAAGATCTAGCCAAAGAGAACGGAGGTCCACAGACTCCTCACGCTCTTTAGTAAACAACTACATGGTCACTTAATTCTTTCCCACAGAATGCTTCTGGGATTTGATTAACATTATAAAATCAACGAAGTGTCTTTCTTTAGTTGTCAGGACTCTAATCACAGAAGATACTACAGAAGGAAAATGATTTGTGTGGTATCCTACATATCTCATCTTGTTAATTACCTAACTTGGCACTCCAGGGCCCATGGTCAGCCAGAGGAGTGTGGGATAAGTGGATGACCTTGATTGTGTAGCACTTTCCAAAGGAGTCTCTTGTCACTGAAACATTTTTCTTTTCTTTTTTTTTTATACATATTTTTCTGAAGTGTAAGGAGGCAGAGAGACAGACTTTCGCATACACCCAACCAGGATCCACCCGGCATGCTCACCAGGGAGTGATGCTTCACTCATCTAGGCTGTGGCTTTGCTTGCAATGGAGCCATTCTAGCGCCTGAGGTGGAGGCCATGGAGCCATCCTCAGAACCCAGGCCAACTTTGCTCCAATGGAGCCTTGGCTGTGGGAGGGGAAGAGAGAGATAGAGAGAAAGGAGAGAGAGAAAGGTGGAGAAGCAGATGGGTGCTTCTCCTGTGTGCCCTGGCTGGGAGTCAAACCCAGGTCTCCCACATGCCATGCCCACAATCTTCTGGTGAACCAACCGGTCAAGGACAAAACATTTTTCTTAAGAGTGTCGGGTACTCCATGCTCATAGCCCGGCTCTGGGATAATTCTTTAAGATTAAAATATTTATAAAAATCATTTCTCTATTTTCCTTAGTATTGTATGAATGATTTTTTTTTCTTCTTCTTCTTCCAAGTTAGACAATAGTAACAGAAAATCATTGATTTTTGTATACAGCTGTTCTAAAGTTGGTAGAAGTGAACAGATGGAGGACAGGAGGGAGGATGTGTACGTCTCAGTGCAGAGTGCAGCATTTTCTCTGCCTTTGGGAACCACCGGTTCCTTTAGTTCTCAACAAAGTTTTGGGCAGAGTCTCCCCAAAGGACTGTTTTGATACTTGATTCATTAAAATATTTTTATATGTTTTACCCATTTTTGTTGATTAATAAATAAAAGATATTTTATGGCAAGTCCCTAACCGTATAGATGACTTTGACACCAAATTCCAAAGGACCAAAGTCATCCTTATCATTCCTTTAAGAGGAGCCATAAACTAATTCTTAAAAATCTTCAATCCAAGTGAGTTCTCTAGAGCGGTCACCTCGAGAATTCAGTTCTCTGTCTGTGCATGTTGATACAGTTCCACTCGAATATGCTCTGGACTCCTTAACTATGTGATTCAATTTTCAGCAACCCTAGGTATCACATACATTTAAATCAAATTTTACAAAATGGGATTTCTCCTTTTCTTCAAATAGGAGTAACAGTGACTTGAGCTCAGCTTGATAATACTCTCAGATCTGAAGTCCTTAACTGTGTACTGCTCCAAAGTCCAACACCAGTTCTTAAAGCATTTCTTCCATATGAAAACAAAAGAAGTTTGTAATCTCCATAAAGGTAAAGCTTTGCTTTAGTTTTCTTTGTAATCTTATATTTCCCCTTTACCATGCTTGCACATTGTTGGCTTTTATGTATTCATTGATGTGAGAATTTAATATCAGTGGGTAGCAAAATAATAATGCAATATTAAGGTAGACAAAATATTATTTTTTTGACAAAATATTATTATTATTATTTTTAGGTGAGAAGAGGGAGATAGTGAGTCAGATTCCCACATGTGCCCTGACCAGGATGTATCCAGCAACCTCATCAGGGACTGATGCTTGAGTACCAAGCTATTTTTAGCACCTAAGGATGATGTACTCTGACAGAGTTATCCTCAGTGCCTGGGGACACTCTGGAACCAATTGAGCCACTGGTTGAGGGAGGGGAAAGAGTGAGAAAAAGGGGAGAGGGAGAAGGAGAGAAGCAGATGGTCACTTTTCCTGTGTGTCCTGACCAGGAATCAAACTTGAGACATCTATACACCAGGCCAACGCTCTAGCCACTGAGCCACCAGCCAGGCCTATTTGTGGTTTGGAGTAAAGCCTTTCCATTTCCTTTGGATTAGTTAATGTTATACAGTGACATAGGCAAAGGAAGTTAGCAAGGTCACGTAGTAACAGGAAAACGAAGGACTGAGTTTTATTGCCTTTTGAAGGTGGAAAAAGATGCGTCAACATAATGCTATAACCAAGCGGCAGCAGCTTGCCAGCAAGGCAGCTTCAGCGTGGCCAAAGGGGCGAAGCCCAGAAGGTTCAACACAGGCGGCCAAAGCCCAACCGTCCTCCGGAAACACGTAACTGGCCCATATTCCCACCCGCCAGGCTACTTGTTCTAGACCTTGACCAAACATCGCCCTGTTTTCTCTTGATTTGGAGGCTGTGAACTGGCAGTCACCTCAGGACATTGTACCACTGCCATCTGACGATACCTGCACTGTCGACGCAGCAAAAAAACAACCAATGTGGTCATTGAAGTGAAGACATCTGAATAATTGCCTGCTTTTTAATGACAAAGACAAAATGAGTTGACTGGCATGAGTTCATGTCTCAGTAGTGACAAGGAAGCCCTGAGCGAGAGCAGAAATGTTTTCAGGGAGTGCCCATTGGGTTAAAGGCTGTGCATCATGATTCTCTTTGTCACAAGACAGATGAAGAGGACTGCAGAAGTCCTGGGATCTCCTGGGCAGGAGGGCTGAACACTTGAAAGCATCTGAAAGGCTCACCACCCCTCTTCCAGGTCTGGAATTAGTGCCGCCATGGAAGTCAGCTCAGGTTTCAGGTGGAAAGTTTCATTTTTAGTAAAATACAATCGTCTCTTGCCAAGAGCATGATTTATCTCATTCTTAGTGAAGCTTCATCTATAAACATTTAGGTCTTGTTTGAACCAATAAGCTTTATATTCTTTGAAAAACTGTGATGGATTATATGCCTGGAGAATGTGCTCTTCCTCAGGAGGGTAATTAAAAGCTGGTTCTTTTTCCATGTGCTTCAAAAAACAAACCTAGATGTGGCTTCCCCAAAATGAAGATATGCATTATCAACAACTAAAGCAAATTGTACAAGTGTTTGTCTTGGATAACAACAAAAAAAAAATTAACAAAATAAATAAAAACAAAACATAAATATCATTAATCACCATTTATAAATCATGATTATTATAGTGAGAAAACTATGAGGAAACTAGATTCAATTTAAATAAATATTTAATTATGTTAGCCCTGACTGGTTGGCTCAGGGGTAGAGTGTTGGCCTAGGGTGTGGAAGTCCCGGGTTTGATTCCCAGTCAGAGCACACAGGAGTAGCAACCATCTGCTTCTCTATCCCTCCCCTTTGCCCTTCTTTCTCTCTTCCATTCCCAAAGCCATTGCTCGAATGGTTCAAGCAAGTTGGCCCCAAGCACTGAGGATAGTTCCATGGCCTGGCCTCAGGCACTGAAATAGCTCAGTTGTTGAGCAATGGAGCAGTAGCTCCAGATGGGCAAAGCATCATCCTGGAGGGGGCTTGCTGGGTGGACCTCAGTCAGGGCATATGCGGGAGTCTATCTCTGCTTCCCTGACTCCATGCCTCTCAATTAAAAAAAAAGTTCAACCATTTTAATCCTAAAAATAATCCTGTAAGATATGTATTATTATCCCCATTGTTTAGAGATAAAATGCTAAGTACTTTGTCCAATTATTCAAACTAATTCTTTAACAGCCCAGAGTCTAGTTTTTATTTTATGTTTTTCATACCAACATCCATTTTAGTAGAGACCGGTCATCGCACTGGAGCACACCGAGCAGGAAGCTGGCCATCTGATATTTGTGTTCCTCTAGATTCATGTTGAGCCATGGTGATTGGGAAGCTAAGGGACCCCCAGAGATGCTCATGCACTCCACATTCTCTGAGCCTCTCTGACTTTTAGGGTACATGGCTGTGATAAATTAAAGTTGCAGATGGAATTAAAGTTTTGAATCAGCTGACTTTAAAATAGAGAGACTTTTCTGAATTATCTGATTGGCTTAATGAAATCACCAGTCCTTAAACATGGAAGAGTAACATGTGACTACACAAGAATAGTCAGAGAAATGTCACACGGCTGACTGTGAAAGTAGAAAAAGGGGACAATGAGTCCAGGGATGTGGGTGGCCTTTAGAAGTAGAAAAAGGCAAGGTAATATATTCTTTTCTAGAGCTCCTAGAAAAAAATACACCCGGCTGACATCTTGATTTTAACCTCAGGAGACCCCTTTTGGACTGCAGACCTCCAGAAATAAATTCATATTGGTTAAGCACTACATTTGTAGTAATCTGTTACAGTAGCCATAGAAAACTAATACAGCTGGTATAACGACCTTCCCCCCATCCCCTTCATCCATATCTGTTGGCTTTGTACCCAACCAACAGCTTCATCTTCCAATCTGGCCTCCTACTAGCTTCTGCCCCTGGGCCTTGAAGTTGGTAGAATACTGAAGCCCATCTCTCTTGCATTACCCAATGAACAACACCAGGACGCCAGTCCTTGAACCTGCTGCTCTCTCAGGTTTCAGTTCTAGCTGTCTAGTGTTTCATAACCAGACACGAACAGCAGGACTCTTAAGCATGTAATGCTACATCATTCTAAGGAGTGTCTTGCGAGTCAAGGTGAATTAAAAATTAAATTATATGTTTTGAACACTTTAATACCTTATTTAAAATCAGAAAGGATTTCTTAGATTATCTGGTCTAATAGCCTCACTTCAAATCCTTATCTTTCAGATGAGGAAACAGACTCAGAGAGGTGAAAGGACAAAGATCTCACATGTAGTTAGTGGCGGAGCCAGATCTGGAACAGATTTTCTGAGTTTAAAACCCTTTCTTGCCAGTCACTTAAGCTGAGTTTGAAGAAAAGACCTGATGAAGGAAATTGGTTCTTTTCTCCAGTTCTCTGAGGATAGGCTGATTTCTTTAATCCTAAATTCCAGCCCAGTACTTATGCTCCTAACCTACCACCAGTACCTTCATTTGCTTCCTGCTTCTTCCCTCGCTCCTCATCATATGTAAACTCTGATTTACATCTGAACGGGAAGCACACTCAAAATATACTCCACAAGTGTTTGCCCAACAGTGCTCCAGGCAATGCCAATTACGAAGAGCTGAACAATCATATGTATTTTCATTGGTCAGGAACATTTACTTTATGACAGTATCCTAATCCACTTGGAGATGGTTAGCAAATTCACTGGAACTCTTTACTGGAGAGATGTTAAGTTTTCAAATAATTGCCTTTATCTGAGGCCCACAAAACGAAGCTTTCTCCTGGCCTTGAACCATGATATCCCATGGAAGCTAGAGTGGTCTGTGCTTAAACAAAAAAATTTAAAAATGTTTCTTTTTTCAAGTGATCATTATCTTGGACTAAGCTGGCATTTCAGCCGTTGCCTTCAAACAAACAAGAATATTAAAAATGCCTTCCTTCCGTGGTGTGTTTATCTGAATTAAACCCCCCAGTTTTTAGCCCTGAACTGGCTCTGCTCTTGTCTTATTTCATTTTCCCTACTCTCAACCTGGACCTCACTTACTGAATTTCTGCTGGTTCCTTGACTTTGCTGTAGTGACACATGTCTCAATGCCTTTGCTTTTCCTGATTACTTTCTCCCGAAATATATCCACCTACCTATTCCTCTACTGCAGGGTGCGTTCTCTGAACGCACGTGTGTCAGGAATGAGGCAGGGCGCTGGAGCACTGTGGAGCACTGGATGTTGTCAAATGAAACGGCAGTTACGAAAGCACGTGGAAGAGGTATAGCACTAGAGTCAGTACACATCTGTTCTCGGGAAAAATACCTGAGCCTGCCTTTCTGGAAGAGGTCTGTCTGAGGGGGGCATGCATCATGGCTTTCATCATCACTGCAGAGCCTGGGAGTTACCAACATATCATACACACTCAGTCCATGCTGATAGAATTAATGAGAGCAATCCACAATGAAATGCCTCCTGAGACGCGGTTAACTATGACTCCTCACTTGCGGGTGACTTTGCTTCATAAACATTTATTGTCTGTCTAGATAGAGTTAATCAGAGAGCGGTTGGAATTACTTGGAGGCTTCAGGTTTATAAATTTAAAAGCTTTTGAGTTAGTTCTCCCACTGAATTATTTATATGCCTGTTCAGACTGAGTAAATTTAATCACTCCAAGGGTGAATAAATATTTTGGGGTTAGATGTAACAGGTTTTGAATCCTGGCTTTGGCAGTCATATGTATGGGGCATTTGGCATATTTGTTAAACTCTATCAGCCATATCTGTTAAATGGGTATAATAATGATAAGGATTAAAAGTAATACCACACAAAGGACCTGAAACAGTGACTGCTATCTAGGTAAGCACTCTATAAGTATTAGTCCTCTTTGCATTTTCTGCCATACCTTTGATGATACATGTGTAGCATAAATTTTTAGAGTAACTAGAAAAAGATGGAATTATACACAAATAATTGAATTTCTATTCAATTTTGCACAATAGTCAATATCCAGTACTAGGATGGAAAGAAGGGAGAATGGGAGCCCTGTTAAGTGAATGCCTTCCTTCCCTCACATCAGTGGTAGTCAACCTGGTCCCTACCGCCCACTAGGGGGCGTTCCAGCTTTCATGGTGGGCGGTAGCGGAGCAACCAAAGTATAAATAAAAAGATAGATTTAACTATAGTAAGTTGTTTTATAAAGATTTATTCTGCCAAACTTAGCAAAAATCCGACATAAAGTACTTGGTAAGTTATTATTATTATATGCTTTAACTTGCTGTAACTCTGCTTTATAAATTTTATAAAGTAAAGTTACTTCCCTACTTTACAAATCACCATTACTGTGGAACTGGTGTGCGATTAGAAAATTTTACTGCTAAGAGAGATACAGAAGTGGGCGGTAGGTATAAAAAGGTTGGCTACCCCTGCCTCACACACTGCCAACTCACCAGCAGGCCTCCCCCCACCACCCATATTCTGTCTCCATGTGTGATGGATTATTTATAGAAGGTTCCTGGATTTTAAAAGTTACATACGGCTTGAAACAGCAAAATTGTATCATTTGGAAATTTAATTAATTAGAAAGTTGATGGTGTGAGGATATGCCATAGAGACCTCTAGCTAATCATCAAACTCATCTCTTTTATTTTTTTCTTTCTGGGCCCACAGTGAGACTACATTTCCCAGTTCCCATAGCATCTCTGTTTGGTCACATGATCAAGAACTCAATGGGATGTAAGTGTAAGTGATGTATAGCACTTCTTGACCTGGGCCTTAAAATCCTCCTGTGCATGATTCTCCGTATCTTCCTTTTTATTTATTTATTCATTTTTATTTTTATTTTTTAATGATTCTCCCTATCTTTACAGTTTCTACCTGACTGGGATGAGCCCATTCAATGAACTTGGGGAGGTGACAGAAACACAGAATGAAAAGAGCCTGAGTTCTTGAATCCCTACTTGGACAGCTTCAAATAGGGACTTTTTTTTCTTTTTTTGGATTACTGAGTGATGAATAACTTACTTTATTAAGCCACTGAGATTAGTAGGAGTCTCACTGGCAGTATCTAGCATCATTTCTTTCTAATACATGACTTAAAAGATACAAGTTCAGAGAATTTAATTTTAGTCCTCTCTTTTCTAGCAATTGATCTCATTTGAAACAATCGCTTTTTTAAGGGTTTAGATAGACTCTTTAAGGTAGAATATTGCTTCTTAATTTTCTTCTTATTCTCAGCTCAAAACATAGTACTTAGAAGATAGTAGTTGCTCAATAAAATAATTCCATTCAGTAAGTAAAAAATAAAATAAAATAATTTGATAAGCAATTGTTTAACAGTGAGAAGGGTCTGTCTGACATAGTGTTCATGTGCATACATTCTTCAAAGTGCCTGGGTTCAAATCCTGGCTCAAGCACTTAAAGACTGATTTTAACCAAGTTACTTACATTCTCTGTATCTCAGTTCAGCCCCCTCATTTGTAAAGTAAGGATAAAAAAGTAGGTAGATATCTTGAAGTTATCTCCCTTCATTATTGTTGGAGTTAAGAAGTTCATAGATGTCAAGTTCTTGAAACAGAACTGGCCACAGTGAGAAGGCAGGAGTAGCATCCTGCGTTGAGTATTTCTATGTGCCGAACAATGTTGTTGCACTGTGTTACGTGGTGATAAGTTAGAATCCTATCTGGATGTATGCTTTATTGACATTGATTTAGGCTGAGTGCCTGAAATCCAGATGCAGGAATAATTTGGGGGGGGGGGGGGGGAATTATGAAGAAATCCGAGCTTTAATCTTCTAAAAAGGAGCTTTATAATGGTAAAAGCTACCAAGCAGCTGCAATTACATCTTCGCCTTAAACGGTTGTCTTGACCTGGCTGGAAGTTCGTGGCTTCTCAGTTCTTCTAAGCTCAGCACAAATGTAACCCCTTGCTCAAAGCCATGGCTGGGGACCCCATGAGGAAATTGTGACTTTCTCTTCTTATTCTTCCACCTTGAATTGCAGTTTTGCATATGCTTATATGCGCTTTTTTT
This sequence comes from Saccopteryx leptura, assembly GCF_036850995.1. NCBI lineage: Eukaryota > Metazoa > Chordata > Mammalia > Chiroptera > Emballonuridae > Saccopteryx > Saccopteryx leptura. Next base: position 369,431,156 of record NC_089503.1, on the reverse strand, counting down.
TTTTTTTTTTTTTTTTATCCCCCATAGGGAAAGGAAGCTTCCTGAAGCAGGAGTCCATGCCTGACTCATTTCCACATTCCCAGATCTGCTCCCGGTAGCAGCCCTGGGTGGAAATCACAACGAGCAAAAGAACATGGAGCAAACCGGACCTGTCTCCTGCTTTCTGACTGTCGGGCTTTCCTGAAGGAACATCGGAGACGAAAAGTGCCCGGTATTTGGTGGAAGAGGCAATTCCGTACAGAAAAAAACTGCTCTCTTTATTTTAGAGAAATTATTAAGGGTGATATTTAAAGTAGAACATGGGGATTTATAAAAAACAAAAAACCCTCTATGACATTTTATTTTTTTTTTAAAAGCACAACAGAAAGAAAAGCTAGAAAGGCAGTGCTGTGGGACCCTGGGGGCGGCCATGACGGCCCAAAGCCCTGGGGAGCAGCCCAGCGTGTCTTTCCTGACTCTGCAGCACACTTCCGCTGAGGCCAGCTTCCAGCCCAGTGCACACAAGCCGACGCTCACCTTCCAGACCAGTAACAGCGACCAATGATTCGGAGAAGGCAGCCAGCAGGTAATTGGCCATTTGGGCCGGAATCACCAGCCTTGCTTCAGAAGTAGAGACACCTGCCTGTGAAGAGAGGGTTCCTGTCTCTTTGACAAATTCCCACCTGCCTCGCTCAGATGGGTTATGTCAACGCTGAAGTGACTGAAGTCCCCACCGCGGGACAAAGTTCCTGTCTGGAGGCCAAGCGAGCTGAGCTCTGCCTGTGACCTAGCACGGGTTCTGGCACAGGCTAAAGGGGCAAATGCCATTGGCCGAGCCATTTAACTCTTCTGGGCCTCCGTTCTCTCTTAATGAGATGTGAGGAGGTGGGACCCCATTCCCTTTCATCTGGATGGCTATCGGTGTGGCCAGAGTACAGGCTATGCCCCTTCATAATACCTTTGTGAAGGACAGGAGAGAAGCTGCTATAAGTCCCTCGCTCTCTCCCATCCACTACAGACAGGTATGTGTGTGTAAGAGCACGCACCCACACACAAAGAAAGGCCACAATATGTATACTCACTCAGCCTGGCATCATCATTAGAACAAAAAATCCAAAACGAGTTTACTGAATCTCCCTTTAGGAGTCTGACTGTCTGTTATACGCCCTACCTGGGGGCCTTGAATGGCAGCCAGTGGCCAGCAGACTTGGAGTGCGTGGCCCCTAAAAGCTTACACTATGGATCAGAATATCAAGACCAGCTACAAATTATCATTTCAGTAGAAATCACCGTAGAGCCCAGAGCTTTCCAAGCCTTCCAAATGCCCACTTAACAAAGCTGTATTTTTTAAGGACAGTCATCCCAGTAATTGGAATATTCTACTGTCCCTTTAACAACATTTGAGCTACTTCTGATCAACCCTTTTTCCATACGGGTTGAGAAATACCTGGTGGGGCCCCATCCCTAGAATTGCAGCCACGTTTTCCCCCTAGAGCATTTACGTCTTTACCAGCTAGGAAAACTGGTGAGACCATGGGCTGTTCTGATGGGTGATTTACTGAGTGGAGAGAACGGATTGAAAAGCAAAGGCAGGCTTCATCTCACACACAACGTGCACACGTCGATGCCACAGCCTCCCTGTCCCACTTTGCAGCCCCGACTGTGTGGGCCCCTGTACACATTCACAATGAACGGGACACATGGCCTATTTTCAATCAGCTGGAGTCAGCTGCCTCCGCTTTGTTCCCCAGGCTTCCAGCAGCAGGAGGCAGGGGACATGTGGACCCGCTCTCAGCCTCTGGCCCCAAATCCAGGCCCTGTCGTCACACCACAGGCAGACACTCTCCAAGAGCCAGAGTGGGGATCCACACCCTCCCCTCGGATCGCTCATTACTCTGCCAGTTCAGGCACTCCTCTGCCTTTTGGCTGCCGGGCCCACCCCCCAGGAGGGTAATATGTGCTCAGAGTGGAACCACTACTTGTGAGCAGTAAGTACAATTCAGAAAGGCAGGGCTGCCTGATAGCCTCTCAGTGTCAGACGAATCTGAACTCCCAGAACGTCAGCGTCTCCCTGGATCTGGGATATGCGGACAGGCCATGAAATCGGAACACTGAGGAGGGGCACGTCTCTGCCGGGATGTATGCCATGGCCACAGCTCTGCGGGGTGCCCGGTGAGGGGAAGGAGAACGAGATGGTTCACAGTCTGGCCTTGTTTTTAAAAAGCTGCCCTGAGAGACTTTGCAGAGTTAGCATTTGCCTTTAGGAAGCTGCTCTTCTAGTTGGGGAGATAAAACAGGACCGTGTGAAGAGGAAGTCAGGTATAAATTTCAACTGAATGGAAGAGCACCAGGGAGGCATGGTGAATTTCCAAGCTGGAAAGCTGATGAAAATCTTGAATGAGGAAGTGGGATTTGATGTGAGCCCTGAAGGATTGGCACGGTTTACACAAATAGAGTGACGAGGGGGACAACTGTCTGGATGACAAGGCAGGACAGTGAGCCAGTGCAGGGTGCGGTTCACTGGATAGTCACCGTGCCGGGGTGACTGGGACAGGCGCTGTGTCGGTGGCAAATTGAGGAAGCTGAACAGGCGGAGGAGGTTCCAGAGACCCCTCTTTTCTTCTGTGACTGCTGCAAAGAGTCATTTGCCAGAGATCTGCTGTTTCTAAGAGGAGTTAGGAGCCCCTCCCTCTACCTCTCACAACGGGTCGGTGTCCTGTGGAGACGCTGTTTGTAAAGCAGCCCGTTCAAAATACAAAAGATATTGCCTTATTATTTCAAACTGAGCCTTCTCTGTTTCACGAAGCAGCTTCTCACCTAAGCGGCTCCCTGGGTGTGCACCAGGCAGTTTGGGAAGCAGCTTGAAATCTCTGCCAGGCCCCAGGTGACCATTTAGCACACGGAAGCAGCAACTTCTGGAATGGTCCCCCAACCCCCCCTGGCCTTACCCTACAGGGTCCTGTTCTCCACGAGACGTCCATTTGTCTCCCAGGGAAAGGGCTGCACCAACAGTTACAATCAGCACGCACGACGTTATGTGAACTGCTGAACAGAGTACAATGCTCAACACAACCCTTTTACATTTCCTGGAATAGAGAGCCAGCATGGGAGTAGAGGCCCCGGCCATGCTGCTGAGAACCCAGCGGTCTGGGTGCCAGGGTCCCTCTGGCACAGGGAACCCCCGATCTGAAGTCAATGTGCCTACTACCTGCTGCTTCCGCCACCTCCTGCAGTGTGACTCCTCCTTGTGTTCTGTGGGCGGCATGAGGCGCATTTTCAGGAAAAGGAGGCGCATGCATACACTCTCTGCCTTGTATCTGCAGAATGTGGGGCCATCGACCTCACATCGCAGGCTGTCGGCCTGAGCATCACCACCAAAGCAAAGCAATCGTACACATTTCCTTTTTTAAAAAGGGAAACATCTTCGAATGCATTTTGTGAGGTCGTTTTCTGAACTTTACCATCCATCTTACTCCCCAAACCATCGAATGTGAGTGGTTTCCTTGGGAATGAGTGCTCGGTGTCCGCAGACCCATTCCGTGGGCATGCACCTACCACCCCGGTGGCTGTCCGGTACACCTGAGTGTCAGCGCTCACAGGGTCACCGTCTCTCTTATTTTACCTTTACATCAGGGACACGTGAGTTTGCAGAGGGAGTTCTCCGTGGGAACAGCTGAAAGAGTGAATAAAGTGTCTGCAGAGAATACTTTAAATAAAAGCAGGAGGCGACTGGAAGGTAACTGAGCCTGGCTTCTCCCACGTGCGGTCCAGGAAGGGCAGGCCCATGGCCCACTGTCCTCCCAGAGGGAACCCCTTCCTCCTCTCTGGAGCAGCAAGGCTCTTTCCCAGGTGCTCCCAGAGCATCAGCAGGCCAATAGTAAGAACCCTACTTCTAACACACACTGATCGGAGAATGTGTCAATCTTTTTTTTTTTTTTTTCCTGAAGTGAGAAGCTGGGAGGCAGACAGACTCCCACATGCACCCGACCAGGATCTACCAGCCTGCCCACCAGGAGGCGATGCTCTGCCCATCTGGGGCATTGCTCTGTTGGAACCAGAGCCATTCTAGTGCCTGAGGCAGAAGCCATGGAGCCATCCTCAGTGCCTGGGCCAACTTTGCTCCAATGGAGCCTTGTCTGTGAGAAGGGAAGAGAGAGACAGAGAGAAAGGAGAGGGGGAGGAGTGGAGACGCAGATGGGTGCTTCTCTTGTGCGCCCTGGCTGGGAATTGAACCCGGGACTTCCATATGCCGGGTTGACACTCTACCGCTGAGCCAACCGGCCAGGGCCAAATGTGTAAATCTTGACTCAGATTACTGGGAAGCAGATGCAGGGTAAAGGGTAGAAGTTATTGTATTATACAAACTTCAGAATAAGGAGACTCCTTTTAGCTGCTTCCCTTCTCATGGCTGGGCTAAAAAGGAGAGCTGCAGGGCCCCAGAAATTCATGGATGCGATAGTTATTCAGAGGTCTTCTCTACTGGCCCTCTCTCCCTTCCCTTCCACTCCCAACCCACAACCCTAGAGAGAGAAATATTTGACTGATAAGCTTCTTTGTTCATTTTTCAGGCAGAGAGAAGGACCATTGTTGACAGAGTCAATGCTTTCAGGGGTGAGGACAAAGGTCAAACAAGGTTGAGAGGTCAGGTAGCATTTGTCACCAATCTCAGCCCCACTTTTCAGTCCCTGTGCTTTCCCCTTGACAATGTGATGCCAAATGAGGAGACTCTTCTAAAAAGCCACAGGGCCACCTGGCCTGATGCTCAAGCTTCAGAAATCAGGCTGACATTTGACTGAAGCTCTATCTTTTGCGGGTTATCTCATCTGCATTCTCAAGAAAGACTTCTAGAGGTCCTTCTCCATTTCCCAGAAGGCCCTAATAGTCTTACCATGCTCTGAGAGATTTTGAAATCTCATGACATCTTTTGCGGCACTGTTTCTGAAACAGCTGGGGCAACCCATCACTGGGTCCTGATTAACAATAAATAAGGGAGGGAGGGGGGAGAGGAGGAGAGAAGGGGGTAGACTAGAAGGAGAAGAAGAGAAACAGTACAGAAAAAAATATCAGAATATCTTACATGTAAAGAGAGTGTCTGTTGTTCAATGAAGCTTACTTTTGTTCAATAGATATATAAACAAACACACATAAAGATGTACAAAGAGGGTGGGTGTACTGGTCCTTCTTTTAAAATCTGTTTATTACTGAAAGTCTCACTCAAAAATATTTGGAAGACACGGCCCTTGGCTAAATAAAATGTTCCCAGGGAATCACAGCGTATAGACAGTTCCTAGCTTAGCGACCTACTCCTGTTGGGCCTCAGGGTACAATTTTGTACTTCTTTGATTTTATTCAACAAATGGTACCCCAATGCCCCCTAAAAACTTAATGAACAAATGATTTAATCACATGTACTTCATTCACACTGACTCATGCCAAAATCAAGTGTACTCACTTCTACGAAGGGTCTGTAAATAGGAACAAAGCCAGTCCACATTTAATAATGTTATTTTTCTCCCTCTTTTTATTGAATTTATTGGGGTAACACTGGTTAACAAAATTATACAGGTTTCAGGTGCATAATTCTGCAACAGATCGTTCGTACACCGTATTGTATGTTCACCATCCCAAGTCAAGTCTCTGTTCATCACCATTTATCCCCCCATACCCTTCGACACTACCCCTGGCAAAATGTGGCTTTCTACAGAGCTTGATATTCCTTGTGGTTAAAGTAGTTGCACCAGGCTAACGCGCTGTCGAAACACCTGCTCTGAGTAAAGCATATTCACATGTACTGGGTCATGCCCATCTAAGGCAGGGTCTGCAGCGTGAGCCCAGATGCACAAGTTCTGATGTGCCCAGGCAGGCTTGGCAAGGTGGCAGAGCCAACCCACGAGGTAATTATTGACACGGAGGGTTGAGAAAACATCTGGGAAAGAACACACCCTAGAAATAGAGAGTGTAAAGACAAACGTGATGGAGACACAAAGCTTTCGTTATCTGAGCACAACATTATTGACCTTTTACCTTGCCTCTTGGCCAGAATAGCAACTGAGTCATATTTGAATACTGTGAGGCCCAACTGGTATCAGAAGGAAGCAGGAAGATTAACAGTGAGGAAGAAAGTTTGTAGTTTAATTAAAAGTCTATGCAAAGCAGCAGTGGCCTGGCATCTTCCCGGCAGGGCATGCCATGGATACGATACAAGAGGCATTTCCCTCAAGGCCTCTCGGGAGCTCATGTGGCTTTGATACCATTAGGGTTCCGGTTCCTTAGCATTAAGACTAAGCAAGAATCTGTGGCATCCAGAGGAAAACGACAGTATGTGGCAGACAAGGTATAGCGCAGGAAAAGTGGCAGTGGTACCAGCAGAAGCAGTGAGTGGCATCTGATTATAATGTTCAAGAGCACATTGAAATGCTCACTTTAAATTTCCAAGGTGACTTTAAAAATAGGGTTTTGGAATCGTCTGGTGTTCCACATGGAATGGTGAGAGAAGTAGTCAGAGACGTATTGGTTACTCATATTATATAGAGAAATATTAAATGGCAAAAGAAAAGAAATGATATATATATAAATTAAATGTTTCCTTCAAGTGTCCTTTGGAGAATACAACCTATCCTATTTTCGCTGCTTGTGTTTCTAAGTTACTAATAAGGACTCCCCAGCATGTACAAGGAGATGCTCTACATAATTGGAGGCTGGAAACAGACAAGCAGATCACAGAATCTGGGTCACAGAGGAGAAAACACTTCAGACTATCTGGACATGCACTAAGGAGGAAACATTGCTGCAGGCGAGCTCTGATAAGAAGTTACTACGGAAAGAAATATGAATTGATTATTTCCAGATTCATTAGTTTACAGCTGACTCCAAAGGTGCAGAGAGGTGTCAGAGCATTTGAAAATTAAAATGATCAAATATTTAGCTTTTTAAGCTCTGGCTGCAAGGAATTTCAGCATGTAAGATATCAAAATGAGATATCTAGTTTGCTGAAGTGTTCTCTGTTTATCACCAACAAGATAATATTTTGATAGCAGATAAAACAACATTTTTAGTCATTTTTTCCCCTAGTTTTACTTTTGTGTTATTTCCAAATTTTAAATAAAAACTACTTTAATCTTATTGGTAGGGGTAGGAGGGAGGAGGCAAAAGACTGTGATTGTTTTTATTTTTTCATATTTTTTTGTATGTTATGATCTTGTGACCTGAAATTATCCACCAGTATGGTAGTTGAGGCCAATGGTACCTGCGTGTTTAGCTCAATCCCTGGTGTTACACTTTGGGTCTTGAATCATTCTTCACATGTAGAGCAGCAGCTACCAAATCGGGGTGAACACCAAAATAAGCATATTCTTTCAATATTTCAGTTTGGAGAATAGCATTTAGTAAACTGAAGGAGAGAGTTGCTCTACTGAATTACACATACAATCTATGCCACCAAAATTTTTAAAGTATGTAAGCGAGCATCCTAAATATGAAATGCATCCCTGTTCGACACCATTTATCAAAGTTCCTACCAGATGCAAGGCTATAAAATGTGTGCTGATCATAAAATAGGCAAATCTGGATCAATATAGTTGGTTCTGGGGCACTTTTGTGGATGAGTAGAGACCAAGTAAGATATATAGCAGCCATTATAACAAGGCAAATTATGAGAAATTACCCCAGAACTTTAAAGGGCTTTCTGTACAGCCAGAAAAAGAGCAGGATAGTGGAGAATCACAATAAGTAAAAGAAGAGATCATAGAGGAGCCTGTGATTAAAATAATTAAATGCTTCAGAGTTTAAAGTGAGAGAAATAAGGAAAGAATTATTTTTTTAGTTGTACTTTAACCCCCTTTTACAGATGAGGAAAATGAGATGTAATGAGTTTAAATAAATTGTTTAGGTTCAAATTGCAAGAAAATGGAAGATTAAAAATAGAATCACATCTATTTGGCCATAACGTGTGTACTTTTCAGTAAAATTGAGGATCCAGCTGAGATTAACCAGCAAAAACTGCAGAAGACTAAATTGGTATTTTTCTTTTAACTTTCTGCACTAACTCTTAGTAGCCAGGAAACTACAGCAGAGAATATATTTAGGGATTTACCTAGCATTGGGAAAATGCTCAAGTTCAGAAACTGAGAAATCTAATGGTGGAACTGGTTTATATGACAGATCCTAGGTTGTAAAATGAAAGAATAGCAAGAAAAAGTGAGATGACAAAATTGAGTGAATGTGTCCCGTGGTTGGATCTTACAGAAGGTGACGAACAAGGTTAAGAGAAGTGAGGGAGTGTGTAAAGCCAGCAGCCAAGGTCAGGGACACCATCACAGCAGCCTTCTGGCCCATGCAGGTTCGCATTGGATTCGGACAGTCGGTAAAGAAACAACGAGCCAAGAACTGATGGGCCTTCATCTTTAATCCTAGCTTGCACCTGGCGGGCAAGTAAAAACATACACTGGGCTCCAAAACCCACTCACATTCAGTGCTCACAAAGCCACTGAATTATCCGAGTTTCCTAGAATCAAAGGTTTCTAGCTCACCAGCCTTATTCTCCTCAGTTCCCCATCTCCTTCCTTATCCCAGATACAATCGGCACACAAACTGGCATCTCACTCAGCACTCCACCATCTTGGCTGCTTCTCCTGGCCTACTCCACGTGGCTTCTTTCTCCTCTGCTCTGCTCTCTCATGCTAATCATCCCAGGAACCAAGAGCGCAAGGTCCCGCTCCGTCTCTATTTTATAGTGTAGAAATCCAAACCCTTAATCCAATATACAAAACAGGGAAGTCTCTAATACAGTCACTTCTCTGAGGCATGATTGGATTGTACCACCCCACATCAAAATGGGTGGGAAAGGCTTAATCCCAAAACCAAGCCCCAGGCTACAAGGATTCTCAACACACATTAATATCACCTGGGCAACGGCCTCTTTAACAAAGTGAGCATAATACATTTTATCTGCCCAACAATCCACCCCTAGCTGCGCTTTCACCTTCTTGGTTCCTGAGGTTAGCATGAGAGAGAGAGAGTAGAGCCAGCAGCGGGAGGAGGCCACGTGGAGGAGGCCAGGAGAAGCAGCCAAGATGGCGGAGTGCTGAGTGAGATGCCAGTTTGTACAGAGTTTATATCTGGGATAAGGAAGGAGATAGTGAACTGAGGAGGATAAGGCTGGTGAGCTAGAAACCTTTGATTCTAGGAAACTCAGATAAATCAGTAGCTTTGTGAGCACTGAATGTGAGTGGGTTTTGGAGCCCAGTGTATATTTTTACTTGCCCGCCGGGTGCAAGCTAGAATTAAAGGTAATGGCCCATCAGTTCTTGGCTCCATTGTTTCTTTACCGACTGTCCAAATCCAATGCGAACCTGCATAGGTCAGGTTGCTGTGATGGTGGCCCTGGCCCTGCCTGCTGGCTTTACAGAGTGGAACAGGCATATTCAGAGAGAGCTAGTTCAGAGTTCAAGATCACATGAGTGGAGCAGCTGCAAAGTGATGATGTCTGAAGTATAGACATTCAGGCGAGCAGCCGCTGACACAGAGGACAATATGGGGTCACTGAGTCTGAAAACTAAAGTCAGGGCAATAGACGTGATGAATCATTTAGAGATGTAGGTTAGACAGGACTCTTGCACTCAACAAGCCAGGAAGTCTCTTGTTTTTTCTTGGAACGGGCATTAGGGTAGGTTTGGGAGGCAAATTCAGCCCATGAACTCTATCTATGATCAGATTGGAAGAATTAGGAAGAGTAAAAGCACACATATTTACATTGTTCTTCAAGATGATTGAATTCTGAGTGACCGATCCCACCACTTTCACTCACTACATCATCCTGTTTTCCATGTTTATACAGGTCTCCCCCTCTTTTCGAAAGTTTACTTCGCCATGCCTCACTTTTACGAAAGATGTCTATTAGTACCTGTTTTTGCTAACTGAAAGAATCCAAAGAAATAGTGAACTGACAGTCACCTTCAGCCTTTGTTTTGCCGCCGCTGTTACAGAGGCAGCACACCCCCGCAGTGGGAGTGTCCCCTGGCTCCTTCCCGGAACCACACTCAGCATCTCGGCATCGAGCCGCCAGAGCTTTGCACTGTGTCGTGAGCATCTGTGCTTTATCTCGATCCGTTTTGTGCCACCGTTAGCAAGACGTGTCCTAAGATAATAGCTTCTTTGCTTTATGCTGTTTTGGTTTAGTTTACCGACATTTTCAGAGGAATGCTCCACTTTCAGATGGCGGGGGACACTGGTCTAGGAGAAACTCAAACACAAAAGGAAATTGTCCCAGAGAGCTGCATCCTGTCACAAGAACCCTAAGCCCCGTTTTAAATCTGAACCGGCACCTCTTCGCTCCTGGCCCCACCATTAAAGCAGAATTCTTAGAAATATACACTGTTTATCAACTCAGAGGGGAAAAAACATTGAGCATTTTCTTTGTACTAGCTACTGTGCTAACTGCTTTACATGGTATGAGAGACAGCTTCCAAAACAGTTTCCAATGGTCTCCACCTGCTGGTATCAATGGGTATGCTTAAATTTCATTAACCTGAGAGTGGCCTGAATCTAGTGATCCACTTCTAATAAATACAATATGGAAAAAGTGCTGAGGTGGCACTTCTAAGATTAGGTTACTAATGACTGTGACTTCTGTCTTGTTGGCACAATCTTTTTTTGCCTCTGACTTGCTCACTCTGATGGAGTGAGCTGCCATGTTGGGAACAGCCTGATGGAGAGACCCACTGCCTTGGAGGTGGCTTCTGACCAATGTCCAGTGAGTGACTAAGGCCATCAGTCCGACAAGCCTGTCAACACCCATGTGAGTGATGTTAGAAGCATCTCCTTCTTTAGTTGAGCCTTAAGGCGACCACTGCCCCAGTCAACACTTTGCAGCCTTGTCGGAAACTGAGTGAGGACACACAGCTAAGCCATGCCTGGATTCCTCATGCGGAGGAACTGTGATGTAATAAATGTTCTTTTTAAGACACTCAATTTTGGGGAAAGGGGTAATTTGTTACATGGACAGATAACTAATGAGTATGGAGCATTTTGGTTAATCTTCACAATAACACTACATGGTAAGTATCATTATGTCTACTTTATTGAGAAAATTGAGGTTTACAAGTATTAAATGATTGCCCCAGATTATATAGTTAGTGGTAGCGCTGATATATTAACAACAACAACAAAAAATAAAATGTGGCTTTGTTCTCTAACACAGTGCTGGGTACAACATAACTAGGGATTGGTAGCATGGTTATAAAATGTACATTGGTAGTAGCAAAATGTTGTCCTGATTTTATATTATTGTCTGGTCAATCACGGCTCCGGTGACCCGGCAGGACTGAAGTAATTCATCTTAAGACAAACTATCATAGTGCAAAGTTTTATGGTCCCCAAAAGTCTTCATCTCCATTAAACCCATTTTGGGGACTAAACTGCAATTTCTTTTAAAAGCCCAGAGGGTATGGTAACCTTTCATTTCAAAAAGTGGTGGGAAATATGTCACCCAATCATTCAATGACCTCTGGTGGATGAATCTAATGACGATAAATGCAGCTCAGTGCAAAATGTTTTCCAGAGTTTTGTCCGATAGTTAATCTTTTTAACCTCAAAAACTCAACTCAAAATCTTTCCTCTTTTTCTGGTAACGGTTCAGATTCTGTGTATGGAATAATTTTACACATACCCAGAGAAGAAGAGATTTGAATCGCCTGTGTCCAGACAATGTCAGATGTGCTGAAATTGACTTCTTTCTTCTAACCTCGGTCCTGAAATGTTTTCTTAAAATCTATCATTTGCTAAAAGCTACTGGCATGAAAAGTTGTGGTTGTATACTTCCAATTTTTTTTTTTTCACGAATGTGAGAAAATAATTCTCAATTTACTACTGAAAGCAGCTGCCTTCTTGCCTGCTGGTCTAATGACCATAACATTAAGGTTTCTTCAGTAGGTGATAAATAGTGATGGCAAACAGGGAGTGCAGGTGTGTGTGCATGTGTGCATGTGTGTGCACGCTCAGGTGCCTGTGGATATCAATGGCTAGATGTCCTCTTTGTGATCTCTTTTAATAACTTTTGTAATTTCTTCTGATTGAACAAGTTTCCCTATAACCTTCTCCAACTCTTTACACTTTGTTCCATTTCCCACACAAATTGTAAGAAAAACTCAAAGCAGTAAGGTAGACAGATTATTCCCCCAAATTCCACTTTACAAAACATGAATGAGTCTCAGAAAGAACAGGCTAGCACTGGGTGGGGGACCAGAAGTAGTAATTGTCATTTTTTGAGGCAGCCACTGTCTTAAGAGCTTAACCTGCGTAAACTCATGTGCTTATCTGGACAGTATAGCAGGAGGCACTATTAGTATTCCCACTATGTTGATGAAGAAACTGAGAAACAGAAGAGTGAAATAACTTGTAAAAAGTCACACATAGTCTAAGGAATGAAGCCAGGATGGAAGATCAGAGTGAATATTAATGCCATGGTCATAACCTATTCATTCAGAAAATATCAAGCTATTTTTTTTTTTACAATATCAACCGCTTTTATGTAAACCTGAACAGATCTGTACTTTTTAGTTCCAGATATTAACTACATGTTTTTAATCTTGAGGAGGATTCTGAAACTGTCACCTATCTTTCTATCCTAAGAGTTGTATCTTACGGGTTCTCAATACCATAGTATAGATAGATATAAGAGCTCTTGTAGAAGTCTAGCTAAGATGTCAGTCTTAATACTAACCCTAATCCACATTATATAAACACAGCTTATATGTTTCCACCAAAGATATACACAGCTTTACTTGTGATACATAAACCACAATCTACAAAGTCTAAAAGTATTCCATAAATGCCTTTGTATGGTAATAAACACAATTATATGTGGTGTAACTTACCATTTTGAAATCTTTACATATCACTTTTCAAGAGTCTGACAACAATAAACATTATTTGGAGAAAAAAGTGATTTCAGTATGATGAAAGGTAACTTCATTCCATCAACAAACAATCTGCACATGTAATAGGCACATGTCATTACCTCCTTTATTGTGTTCCCAAAATGAGTATTTCTTCACAGCTTCCTGAGTCATTCAGATTCAGGCAAAGATGTCCTCAAGACAGATCTGTTATTTGATCTTACCACAGTTTACACACAGGCATCCCACCACACAACTTCTGTCACAGAAATAAGAATGAGACAGTTAGGTTTCTCCTGAAGACTATTCGATGAGGGTGGGAAGATAGAGTGTGTATTACTTGAGAGCATCTGATACTATTACCTCACTTTCAGTTAAGGGTCCATGCAGGGTCGCTGTCACTCCTGTTAATCACATTACTATGAATACAATGGACCCCAGTTCTATGAGCAAAGATAGAAGACCAGAACTCAAAGTGTCACTGAGCTAATGTGTGAGTGGAGAAAAGAGGTAATCTTCTAAGTCTGGTGTCTGCCAATGTTTTCTGTAAGGGACAATAGTAAATTTTTTATTTATTTATTTTTTTAAGTGAGAGGAGGGGAGATAGAGTGACAAACTCCTGCATGTGCCCTGATCGGGATCCACTTGGCAACCCCCATCTGGGGCTAACACTTGGACTAACAGAGCTATCCTCAGCACCCAGGGCTGATGCTCAAATCACTTGAGCTACTGCTATGGGAGAGAAGAGAGCCACAAGGAGGAGAGAAGAAGATGGTCATTTTTCATGTGTACCCTGAATGGGGATTGAACTTGGGATGCCCTCATGCAATTGTAAGATCATATGCAAAAAAATAAGAAAGTGCATCTATCTTATTTATATTTTCCTAAATAGACTGTTACAAGATCATAGATTTTAAAAAACGGTTGGTGACCACAGGAGAGTTAATTCACCATCCATTTAGCCACTTATCAAATCCCGTGGAATGCTTCTGTCCCAGACGCTCTGAGAGTTCTGGAGACAAGGACGAAAGCCTCACAGCGTAGCGGAACACAGACGTGCCAACAATCAGAGCAGGACATGGCAAACTAAAGGCATGATGTGCTCCAGCCCTGCCTCCCTGCAGACTCCCTGTTTTTATTGTTATCACTCCCGCTCTGCAGTTGAGAGATGTGAAGTTCAGAGACTTTTGCAAAATCACCTACTTAAGGAAGGTACTGTAGGTTCTTTGAGAGTTAGACAGTTTTCTGTCCCCCTTACCACCGTTCTCGAGCCCCGTCTTCCTCGCCCGGCTCCCACCTGTCTCGTCTGTGCTGTCATCCCTCAGACCTGCACATGGGCCTAATGACACCTGATCTTGAACTACCTGCATTTTGAAATTAGAAGCTATTTTTCAAAAAATGCTGACTTTTTCACTATTCTTGTTTGTTTTGTTTTTTTATTTTGAAGGTATTTACTAATTGATGGGGATCAGAATCTCTAAACTTTGTTCTTGTAATCCAGCCCACAGACCTGTCTTCTTGTTTTTAACCCTGCATAATGAGATGAATATTGAATTGCCAGTACCGACAATATTCCCTGGATTGGCTGAAGAAAGGGTGGCCTGAACTAACCAAAAATTTGCCCATTATGCTCAGGCCAGATTGCTCTGTTGGTTAGACCATCGTCCAGAAGTGCAGAGGTTGCTGGTTCAATCCCTGGCTAGGGCACATAGAGGAACAGATGTCCCTGTCTCTCTCCTGCTCTCTCCTTTTCTCTCTCTAAAAGTCAGTAAAACAAACATTTTTTAAAAATTACCCATTATATCCACTTGTTCCCCACACTTCATTTGATCTTTAAGCCTGCGGTGTAAGAAAAATGCATCTGTACACTTCTGATTGACACCTTCTTCATTCTAACGCCACTGAGTGACACTTTAATGTCATAGGAGAAAAAGAAATAAGTTCGAGTCAGGCATAAAAGAGGCAAGCTGCAAGTAATAACCTGCCCGCTTGTTGGGTATTAAAACTAAACCCCTTCCTACCTTTTCCGACTGGAATCTGAGCAGTGGACAATTGGTAGGCACCCCTAGCAGCCACTCCACAGACCAGAAGACAGTCTGGCTAACTCTGCCTACCCATTAAATGAGGGGTGTTTAATTTTTAGCTTGAAAGTTAGGAAAAGTTACTACAAAGTTCCAAAAAGCTCTCTCCCAACCTTCCTTCCACAATCTCATGTCAGGGAGAGGGAGAAAGGAGAAAGATCTCCAGCAGCTTACCAGAAACAGGCAGAAAACTAGGAACTCTGATTTCCAGTTGGAACTCTCACGCCCACAAAGGCTTTGGAGCAAGACCTTCCCTCTGCCTGAGACCCCAACCTTACCACCATCGCAGCAACTCAAAATATAAGAGACTAGCGACGTAGAGCCAGGGCTCACTCACTCAGTACTCGGTTTTCTTCTTATTACCTCTTCTGAAAATTTGCTATTCTTTTTTCTTGGGTCATAGAAGCCATTTCCATCTGGTCCTTAGTTTCAGCCTGAGGGTGTGAGGGTTGATGAATGTTAGGACACACATGCGGAAGTGTGGAGGAAGAAAACAGCGAGGTGATTAAATATGCAGCCCACATCATTTCAAAGTTGTACACTGACCACGTTCCCTTGGAGTGTGGCACACGTGGAAAAAAAAATGGAAGGATGAAGGAAATCAATAGAAATCTGAACTCACGCTTGTAAGATTAAAATGCTAACTGAATACAGACTGATGAGAAAACAGGAGCACTTAGGGTGGTTTTCACTTTGGGTTATTCTGCGCATATGTCATTTGCAGTGATTAAGGGCAGACAAAGTAGAAAGGAAATCAGATGGTGATTTAATTCCAATCTTTAAGAAGGAAGAAGGGTTAGAGCGAGGTGTTGTTTTTGTTTTTGTTTTTTTTCTTCTCGTTTCAGTTTCTGAAACTCCTGTAATTATGGGCAATTACCTGTTATGTCGGAAATTGGTTCTCAGAGATGTAGAACCTACTCTGTGTTCTTAAAAAAAGAAAACTGTACAAAGTATGCAATTTAAGAAGGAAATAGTTTCAGTGTGGAGAAAAAATGAGGCTACAGCTGTAGGATTTTGTTATGCTTTTAGTACCAAATCACAAAACCCATTAAATTATTTATCCTACAGGCAGGCATTGTACTGCAAACGTTGAATACAATTGCAGATTCCAGGAAAAGAAATGTGTGCATTTTAATTGCTTCTGATTTAAACAACCCCTAATTTCATTAGCCTTATTTTTTTTCTTCTTCTTCCAGAAATAAAAAAGTCCATTTTTGGTTCTAGGACATAAATGACAGTAATATTTCTTTCTATTTTTAAAGAAGCAGGTTATTGAGGGTCAAGCCTGTATATGGAAGCATATACCCATATGTACATAAAAGGAAGCTGCCTATACATGCATAACTCATTTTCCCATATATACAATCTGCAATATGCCTCCAAAAAATACGCAGGGCACCTATCATATTCTTAGCTCCTCATACAGTACACGCATATAGATTGGTTTCCTATATTTCACTTCCATTGTTTCTCCTGTTACTATGTTACAAATAAAGGTGTTCTCCAGAATCCTGCTTAAAAAGCAGATTATTGTTCCCAGATGAGGAAAATGTAAATTTATCAAAGGTTGGGTAGCACGAGGTGGGGAAAGTTCTCTCATACTTTCGGGTTCATTTGAAAAATCTTGGCTTTGCCCTCCTCTGTAATTAAAACTCTTCTGTCTTAAGATTTATTGGTGCAGTAGTGAACACATTTTCAGAATGTTTCTTTACAGCAGCTATTAGAAATCTCTAACTCTGCCTTGGGCAGGATGCCACGGCTGCTGTACTTTTTTGGGGTCTATTCTCCCCATGATAAATGAGCTGAACTTCAAAGATAAGTTACAATAACTCTCGGAGGGGAAACCCTTCTTACTGTTAATATACGTTACTCTGTATCATTGCATTCCAAATACTGTTGCATGGAAAATAAACCACCTAAGACCGCTTACCTCTTCCTTTGTCAACAGAGTCAAGGTACGCATATGTAAAATTCAGTTGGGAAATTTGTATAATGATCTACCCCGCCCAAGTTACAGCTAGTTTCTTTGTGTGTAGGGAAACGGGTATATCGAATAGTGTGCAATGCAAGCCAGTGACACCACCTACCCATATGCGCGAGCAAAACCTAGAGTCAGGATAATAAAAGGATAATTCATTATCTGATTCAATCAGTAGCGTGCAGACTTGACCCAAATCAGAGACTACTTAAAGTGAGATTTTTCGTCTCACTCAGATGGTACATGATCTCTAAAAGGATATGTGATTTTCATGTGATTTTGCTCGTTTCAGATTTAATAGTATGTTTCTTCCTTTTAGAGCCCATTTTATTTCCAGAGGATTTTATGCTCCAGCTCTTTCTCTGAAAGTATGCCTCCTGAAGTTATTTACAAATGAGAAGCTAAAAGAAAGAGTGAAACTTGGAGTTTTGGGTAGTTTGGGTTTACTGTTAGTAACCCTCCCCGCCCACCCCCATCATTCCACCGTGTTCCCCAGACCAGGTTGTGTTTGTTCTCTGGGTTCATGAATTTTTCCTCCTTTTCTGGGATTGTTAGCAAAGCAACATCTAGATAGATGGGTGTGTGTAGATCAGAGCCTGGCCCTTTCTCCTTTGAAAGGGTTAAAGTGAAAGGGGGCTTGTTGAAACTGGGGAGTCGGTAGGGTGGGGGAACAAGGGAAGGGAAAAAGGAAAAATAAAAGGTCAGTGTTTTCTGTCCGTTCAAGGGAGTATTCTGTTCTGAAACTGAATTGGTCATGCATTCCAGAAGCGTTTCCTGGTAGAGTGGAGTCTGACCGGAGCACCTGCCCGGCTATTGTACTGGGTCTGTGTGGCTCTCCTCTGGCCCTTTCCTCTATACGAGGCGGCGGAATCTGTCACTCATTACAGACTGCTCGTGGGCCCAGACCGGCTGTGCGCCGCGGAGGGGATGGGGAGACACCATGACCGCCTGCGTCCCCGCCCAAGCCATCAGGGACGTGAAGCTTTGTTTTTCATCTCTGAGCACTTTATAAACAATAATGTGAATTTCCAATGAAATCATGTTGAAGTCCACCAAACAAAACTATCTGAACCCAGGGTACAGATGGGTTAATAGCTCAAGCTAAAGAGTAAGAAATACAAAGAAGGGGTAGGAGCTAGGGGTTCATTTTTTCAGGGGCCTGGAAGGAAAGGGGGTGTCATAGCCAGCATGCTGCAGGTGAAATCGATTAGCTTCGTAAAGTGTATGTAAATAACCGAACTAGCTCTGCAGATCCCGGGAGGAACTCTCTGGTGTCCCAGCTGTGTTTCTCTGGACAACACAGATTACCTCTACGGACTGATACCCTGGGCAGCCTCCGCATTGAGGGAGGACATCTTATGCGGAAATGATGTCATAGCCTTACGACTGCCTGCTTCAATTCCTTAAAAAACAAAAACATGTTGCTTAAAAGGCAAACACATTTAGAACAATTGCTTAAATGTCTGCTTTAAAGGATTAATCAGTTTCTCTTTTATCTATTCATTTTGTTTTCTTCATTCAAGAAATTCATAAGGAACAGAAGAGAAGAAAAAAACTAAAAAAATTTTTTGTTTTCACTGCCTTATTAAAAATGTGTGTACCTCAAAGGGAACTCCTTGTGATAAAATCCAGTTGTGGAGAATTCACATTGCCCTGTGGCTAGCTGTTCAGATTAATGAAAGGTGGCCTTTGTAACCAAATCTTCCCACCCTGAGGTCATCCTCTCTGGCCCTCTAGAACTGTCCTACTGAACATTAGACAGACAGACCTTTAACTAGGTTGGATTTGACATTTTTGTCGATGTGTCTGAATAGATGTTAATTATAAGAAAAATTAGGAAAGTAATAATGTCTATGGTATAGAAGATACCTATTAAATTTCAATTTTTATTGCAATTTTAGTCAAAAGGTTTGGTTAGGAAGAGCACATGGTAAAGACTTACACAGAGCACCCCTACCCCCTTGTGGCACAGTGGGACTTGTAAAATGGAAAATTTGTCCTCTTTTAGAACTCTTGAGACTTTTGAACTCAGAAGCACCCAAATTAGACCTTGTAGCACTGCTAGCTCTGTTGAAGATCAGAACCCACAGAAAATGACTGCTCAGCTCTCTAGAAGAGGGAAAGTGTCTGAGAGATTTTGCTTTTAGACTATTTTGTCTTTCTGTTGGTTCTAGGTTACAGCACATTGAAAAGTATGTGCTTTCTTAAATCATCGGGCATCCCAGTTAAAGATACTGACCTTATTGTTTATTTAATTAAATATTTGTTCTCTTAAATAAATAAAAATGTCATGGTTTATAAAAATCTCTTACAACTCTTAACTAATTTGTCCCTATTCACTCTAGGTGATGTTTTGTAGCTGTTTCCATTTTGTAGATGAGGAAAATGGAACACAGAAATATTAAAAGCCTGGCCTAAGTTGACATCATGTTCAACAGAACTATTAGAGGTAACATACTTGGTCAAGGAGGAAGCCAGGACTTGATCTAAGGTTTTCAAAAACAAAGCCTGGAACTCTGTGATATACCACTCTGTATCTCATAATTTAAAATTGTCCCATCCAGCTATTGCCTAAACTATGTAATTTACTACACTGAGGTCTCATAATGGTCTTCACTACCTCTCTCATCTCCAAGGTAAACTACTTTTGTGCACAAATTTCTGCTCATTCTTGAAAACTCTGAACTGTTGCCTCTTCTGTGAAGACATTTCTGATTTCCAAAAGCAGTTATTCATTTTCCCCTCATTCTCTCAGCATTTCATTCATCCCCCTATTTTAGCAGGTACCATGTTGCATTGGTGTTATCATTATATTCATCTGTATCTTCCTCTAGACCAGGAGAGCTCTCAGGGGAAGGTCTTGTCTTATCCATGCCTGTGTCCCAGAATCCACTGTGGAAATTGGCACATACTCTATGTCAGGAGATGTGTGGGGCTACATGTGATAAAATGAGTCACCCTTACTGACTAATGAGCTCCTTGTCTGTAATGTTGGTGTCTGGAAACTCTAAAAGAACCTTCTGTGCATAAGTTCCAGAATTCTTTCTCATCCCACCTGGTTCTCACTTGCTTTCTTATCCTGAATGTAGCAGACATCAGTCACCCAGAATGGCTCTAACTTCAGTTCATTCATTTATTCATTCACTCACTCACTTACATATTATTTCAACAAAGATTGCATACTTGCTTCAGGGCAAGTGCTATGTGCTAGGTGCTGGGAATACAGAAGTCAACAAGTTAAAAGAAAGAAATAGCTTCTGACCTTGAAAAAAAATAAAAAGGATACTAACTAGAAAGGCAGCAAGCCCCTAAACATGGTGATGGGGATAACCTGGGCAATATTTTCTATGAAAAGATAAATAAATAAAGTTTTTTGGAAAAAAGTTATATGTATGAGTAGCATTTTGATACATCAGTAGGCATCAACTGGACAGAGAATAAAGGGAGAGCAAGGGGAGATGTGGAAACAGTGCTGTAATCAGAAGATGAGAATGGGAACTATTCAGAGGTTATCAGGAAATACAGCATATTCAAGGGACTGCAAGAAGTTCAGTATGGCAATCGTGGTATTAAAGAGGAAGACAGTGAGGTCCTGGCCGGTTAGCTAAGTCAGGTAAGAGTGTCATCCAGAAACAACAAGGTTCTCGGTTAGATTCCCCAGTCAGGGTACATACAGAAGCAGCGCAATGTTCTTGTTTCTCTCTTTCCTGGCCTCGGAGAAAAATAAATAAATAAAGCAAAAAAGAAAAAGAGGAAGACAGTGAATGATGAAGTTGGGAAGCTGGTAGAAAACCCATCACTAAATACAGTGTGTCCGTAAAGTCATGGTGCACTTTTGACCGGACACAGGAAAGATACAAAAGATGATAGAAATGTGAAATCTACACAAAATAAAAGGAAAACCCTCCCAGTTTCTGTAGGATTATGTGGCAGCATGTGCGCATGCGCAGATGATGACATAACACCGTGTATACAGTGGAGCAGCCCACGACCATGCAAGTCGAGATGTGGTTGGTACAGAGGAAAGTTCACTGTGTTCTGTGGCTTGCTAAATTTGAATCCATGACCAAAGTGCAATGTGAATATCGTGACGTGTTTATAATGAAGCCCCACCACATAGGAATAACATTACTCGGTGGGATAAGCAGTTGAAGGAAACTGGCAGTTTGGTGGAGAAACCCCGTTCTGGTAGGCCATCAGTCAGTGATGAGTCTGTAGAGGCTATACGGGATAGCTACCTAAGGAGCCCTAAAAATATCTGTGCTTGAGCCCACATCGAACTGCACTGAATAGGTATGAAACTGGGTGAGTTTTCCTTTTATTTGGTGCAGATTTCACATTTCTATCATCTTTTGTTGCTTTCCTGTGACCGGTCAAAATTGCACCATGACTTTACGGACACACTGTACTTGTGAGTCAGACAGGAAATATTCTAGAAATGTAAAAGCAATGTGGAGCTAATGAAGCATATTAAGGAAGTATTGTAATCATATTTTTCTATTTTTAGAAAATTCACCTTGATTCTATTGTGGAGCACACCAGAGTGGGTCAGACTTAGAAGGAGTTAAGCTGGAGGGAAAGAATAAAAATGAAGGCCAAGAAACAATTGGGATGTCATACCAACTTGGGTAACAATCCAGGTAATAATAATGAGGGGAAATAACGAATAGCATGGGAGCGCCATAGCATATTTATAAAATTTAATTTATATAGGAGGCAAAGAGGATATTCCTGGATAAAGACATGCTGGCAAAAAAAATAAGGGGGAAAGAGAAAACAACAGAAAAGCCACTCAAAATAAGACTGAAAACCAAAGTTCCAAAACATGAAAAATCAAGTACTAATAAAAAATTAAAGCCAGATAAATTTATTTAAGATCGCATTCTGAAAAAGATATATCAAAACATATGTGTGTGAGAATTTCAAAGAGATAAAATTTAACTTAAAAAATAAATGAACTAGAGGCCTGACCTGTGGTGGCGCAGTGGATAAAGTGTCGACCTGGAAATGCTGAGGTCGCCGGTTCGAAACCCTGGGCTTGCCTGGTCAAGGCACATATGGGAGTTGATGCTTCCAGCTCCTCCCCCCTTCTCTCTCTCTGTCTCTCTCTCCCTCTCTGTCTCTCTCTCCTCTCTAAAAATGAATAAATAAGCAAAAATTAAAGCAAAACAAATATGAAAAGAAAAGCATTTGGAAATTTTACCATAAAAAATACAGTAGTTTTGATAAAAAATAAGATTTAATAAATACAATAAACTCTGGACTCAAGTAGTTAAAGAAAGTGTAACTTTATTGAAATATTAACACAAAACCCAGTACCAAGAGATAAGAAGATAAAAATATAAAATAGTAGTTTCTGTTTACTGAGGAAAGATTGAATGGCTCCAACAAGTGTCTAATAAGACTTCCCATAGAAGAAACTGCTGAAAATAGCAGAGAAATAATGAATATGACAGAATACTCCAAAATTAAAAAAAAAACTAAAGCACCAAGTAAGATAAATAACAAATCGACATCCAGAGACATGATAGTGAAAATTTTGTCTATCGAAGACAAGGAAAACTCAAAAGCTGTTAGGAGAAAAACTACAATGCTTGAAAATTAATAAAAAAAAATAGCTTGGCTGAAGACTTCTTATAAGCAGCAATACATGCCAAAGCCAAAGGAATAATACATTCAATGCACTGAGGGAAATAATTACCAACCTAGAATTCTATACCCAGGTGTATTATCATTTAAGCTTGAGGACTGGAAAAGAAAAATACTTTAAATATACAAAAGTAAGAGAGTTTACCCAAAACTCCCTGAAACCACCATTAAATGATACTCTTAAACAAGAAGAAAAGTGAATTAAGCTAGAAGGCAAGGGAGAATAAAAATAACAGCTTATAATTACTGAGTATTTACTCTGCTGACTATAGTTTTGAGTGAGTACATTATTTGTTCAATTAATCCTTTTAAAATACAATAAGATAAGTACTATTATAATTTCCATTTTAAAATTGAGAAAACAATCATAAAAAGATATATAACTTTCCCACACTTAGAACTGTCAGACCTGGGGTTTGAACTTCAGCAGACTGGCTCTAGGAGACACATACCTAACTAGTGTAGATACTGCTACATGGCAGAAGATAAAGATAAATTAATTGGGCATATTACTAAATGCAATTATTGGATACAAAAATAGCTTTTTATGCTTGAAAAATGTTGATAGAAGGCAAAGAAGTGGAGATGGATTAAAGACAACTCTTGCTGTATAAGACAGTAGTTAGAGGGAGAAATAGAACAGAAACATTAATCTCAGTATTTATACACTCAAAGACAGATTTACAATGGGAGGGGGTAGTGCAGATGTTTGAAATGTATAAGAGAATGTAGATGTAGCAAAGTGTCAAGACCAGCAAGAGAAACTGAGACCCAAGACATAGGAAATATTTTTTGATCATTCCTTCAGTCTGATCTCTCATTTATGGATTCCTATAAATTTTATTTATTTATTTTAATTTATTTTTTTTACTTATTCATTTTAGAGAGGAGAGAGAGGAGAGAGAGAGTGAGAGAGAGAGAGAGAGAGAGAGAGAGAAAGGGGGGAGGAGAAGGAAGCATCAGCTCCCACATATGACTTGACCAGACAAGTGCAGGGTTTCAAACTGGCGACCTCAGCATTCCAGGTCGACACTTTATCCACTGCGCCACCACAAGTCAGGCCACTGATGAATTTTAGAATCGTAATCATCTTTATTAGCAGGTCATAACAGACTGAAGGCCTCTTATTTTTATCCCCATTTTTACTACCATCTTGTTACCCCCAAGTGAACAGTAAGCTCCTTGAGGTGACAGATTACACTATAGCTCATTCATCTCCTTCCAGTGGCTAGCACAATTCAGGAAAAAAAGCAAATCACTGTAAGTGAATGACTGATTGATTGGTTATGAATTTGCAATCCATTCTACAGGAAGTACATAATCATAAATAAGTTAGATATCAGTAAGGAGAGCAATTTTAATCAAGTTATTATTCATATTTTATAGGCCCTATGTACATTTCAAGAAAGCTAAATAGTTTAATTAGTTAAAATAGTAGAAATCTTGGAAAAACTTGTGTTTGGTCCATAGGACTACCTTTCTTAACTCTTTGGTTTTGAAGGATTTATTTCCTCGGATACCTGTCTCCATAGCTATAAAAGTGTATAATAGGGCTTGCTTCAGACGTAACACCGTCTGGTCATTGCACATTCTCCCACTCCTTAGCAGCTTCCACTGATCTGATATAAACCTGCACTTGGGAATCCCCATTCCCCAAGCATGTGGAGAAAAACTCCCATTTAAGAAGAAGGTAGGTACTTCTTTCAGTTGACTCTTTTATAGAATCTTTAAGAACTGTTCTAATCTAATAGTCTCTTGTTTGTCATTCTGCCTTCCACCAGCCCAATCAGTAGTCATCTGTCAATTATTACTGTTGTATTTGAGGTCAAGAGAATCTTCTCTGGAGGCTTCAGTCCAACGTCTGGGTCCGTCTTTACTACAGCAAGATTACCTCTGGAGGGGAATCTAATTAAGTCTCCAAGGTCACTTTGAGGCTACTGGCTAAAGTAATCACATAATTTATTTTTTCTTCCCCCCCTCCCTTAAGTTCCAACAGCTTGTTACTGCAGGGTGTTTACTGGTGCTTTGGACACACTTAGAGTTACTCAGCTCACAGGAGCACCCCCACCCCCACCCTCCCCACCCTGTCACCTTTGGTCCCGTGGTCAGAGGGCCCTATGGCTGCCTCCCTAGTGTCCTCCGAACTCCTCTGTTGGTTCTCTAACCTGCCCTACCGAATGAGTTCAGGTGGGGCATCCGGGGTCAGAAAGGTGAGGCATCAGGGTTCAGAAAGAAGCACGCATTATGACCCGCAGAACTAAAAAGTTTATCTTTACAACCCACAAGTCCTTCCAAGAATGCCCTGCAGCTTCCAAGAGCACTCTGTGAGACCCACAGGCACAGTGGGCGCCGAGTCCTGCAGCGCCCACGACCACTTCCGTAGACCCACTGGCGAGTACACGGCAGACCTCATGGCCTGGGAAACAAGTGGCTACGCCCCTCTAAATGCCCCGTGGACTCCACTGGCACCCCCCAAAGGTGCCCTGTGGATCTTCTGGCTTCTTGATTTTCCAGAATGGCATTGTGCGTCATCAACTGCCCTGCGCCCTGTGCTAATTGTCAGGAGCGCAGTGGCGATGGAGAGAGTGGAGCATCTGGGTGTCAGAGAGGCTAACACAGAAAGTGAGAAAGAAAGCAACAGGGGAGCCTTTAACCACTTCCTCCGGCAGCACAAGCGAGAAGCTAATCCGGACACAGTACCGACTTCACCTTCTTCCATTTCCCCTGCTAAATGACACTGGTTGAAGATCAGAAGAAGCAGCACAGACATGGAGGGTGGTCTCATAGCCAAGGGAGTCTTAAACAAAAGGTTCCTGCAGTTTTATGGACATGGGACAGAATTAAAGAATGCAGATAGGCCTAGGATCCCGGCCAGCCGGAAGTGCCTGGTCTATGACGATACCTCCCACACTGCAGTGGGTTGGCTGTGCACCAAACCCGGTGTGGCCAGGGCAGCTTCCCCCACGAGGTGTGCCAGGTCAAGCTTTTGTCATTGCCTAGAGTCAGGCCTGAAAAATCACACGTACGTTTGGGTCCGGAGCTGGCCTCCTCACCTAGCACACTATCTTTCAGGGAACCCGGCTCCTCTCCCTGTGGCCCTGGTGAATTGGTCAGCCATCATCCATCCCCTCTCCTTGACCCCCACTCCCACAACTGGCCAAAGCTAGACCAATTATAATACTTTATGTCCCAGGACGCAGTGATTGATGGGAATGGAATCTAAGCTCAGCCAGTGGGAGTCCTCGCCCAGAATTGTCAAAAATGTTGTATTAGAGAGAATAGTTAACCCTTCCTCTCAGCTCATGAGCTGCTGATGCGGCCTGAGCCATCCCCCGTCAGTGCAGGGAGCTGCCTGCAAGCACAGCCAGCACGGAGTGAGAAGACAAGCCAGGTGATGGAGAAAGGACTACGGCTCTGGTTAGAACGGCCCCTGAATGGCCCAGTTCTACCAACTCATAAACCCCTTTGGTTATCTTTGTTGAAGGAGGGTAAGGTGGGTTTCTGTCACCTTAAACTAACTAGTCTTTTTTTTTTTTTTTGTATTTTTCTGAGGCTGGAAACGGGGAGAGACAGTCAGACAGACTCCCGCATGTGCCCAACCGGGATCCACCCAGCATGCCCACCAGGGGCGACGCTCTGCCCACCAGGGGGCGATGCTCTGCTCCTCCGGGGCGTCGCTCTGCCACGACCAGAGCCACTCTAGCGCCTGGGGCAGAGGCCAAGGAGCCATCCCCAGCGCCCAGGCCATCTTTGCTCCAATGGAGCCTTGGCTGCGGGAGGGGAAGAGAGAGACAGAGAGGAAGGGGGGGGGGGGGGTGGAGAAGCAAATGGGCGCTTCTCCTATGTGCCCTGGCCGGGAATTGAACCCGGGTCCCTGGCACGCCAGGCCAATGCTCTACCACTGTGCCAACCGGCCAGGGCCTAAACTAACTAGTCTTGAGTAATATTGATACTTCTTTATTTCAGTAGTCCTGTCTACTATCAAAGCTGCCTTCACACCCCACTCCAACCGCCCTTCCAACCATCACGACCCACTCCATCCTCTCAGTTCATTCCAAACTCCAGTTCTGTGTCCAAATATCCTGGGACCTACCACAGGTCCGCCCTCAGCCAATACAGGCAGAGGCGTATGCTCCTCCTGATAAATGGCAGCTACAAATCACAAATGAATACAGATGCAATTAAACTTCTGGATTGGGAGGATACTTTTTTTTTAATGTTTTATTTTATTGATTTTTTAGAGAAAGTAAGGGAGAAAGCAGGAGAGAGAGAAAGGAGCATCTGTTCATGCAGGTGCCCTGACCGGGGTTAGAACCGGCACCCTCAGCAGTCCAGGTCAATGCTCTAGCCAACTGAGCTATCCAGCCAGGGCATGGGAGGGTGCTTTTGAGGTAAAACCTCTTCTGGGTGTTTCCTGAAATCATTAAGAGGTTGGAAACTGACTTTATAACTGAAAAATTTGTCATTTGGAGGAGGGGAGCATTTTTCTGTCAATGATTTTATTTGATTCTGATGAATAGGCTTGTGAGTTAGGTTCTGAAATGTGATAACAAAAGGGAATTATCACACAGAATTAAGCATTCTGTCAAAATGTACATATACCCAACAAATCAGTGACAAAGTTGACTTGCACATTACTCCATTTAAGTCACAGGACAATTACATAGTAGCATGGATCAAACCATGAAGCTGTGAGAAGTATATGGATATTATCATCTGTATTTGGACACACTAGGTTGGTTTTGAATGAAAAGTGGCTTGTAGATTTTAAGTTTTCCATCTAATACATTTTGCTGGGTTATTCAAGTATAATTTTTAAAACTGATCTAGTAATATTTCTCATATAATTTTTTAGCAGATCTTTCATTGACTTTTCCATCTCTCTAGCGATAGCCTTTTAAATTAAGAAATACCTTTGTTAGACCTGAAATGTGTGGTAAAACTATCCAGAAAATTAAAGAATGTCACATGTGCTGCTGATAAGTTGATATCCACCACCCGTGAGAGAGTGGACTGTGTATTCTTCTGACTTACGTGATGAAATGCCACTTACTAACCAGAGGAGTCCCGGGGCACTCCCGGGAATCACTACAGGGCAGGGACAGTTGAGGACACCAGAGTTTGACGGGTCCATCTCTTTCTTTTGCTTTCTGACTCAGTTTCTCACTAAAAGTAGTTTCCCTCTGGCACAAGGTCAAATGGGGATCCATTATGATGAACATAATGCTATTCCCTAGAGCCACGTCCCCCAAGTTCACGAAAGGGACTGCTTTATAAAGCTCTGCGGCTAAAAGTATAACTGTATTTGCTAAACTCCTACTTGGGAATCTGTTCTGACAAGTGTAATTATCTGACAAAGAGGTTAGAAACCACACCTGCAATTTGTGGTTGTAGAACTACTAACGTTTATTTCATCTATGAATTATGGATATTAATTTAATCTACTGTTTATTAAATTTATTTTGAGTCTTGAATTGTTCTTCCATAACACAGGGTACTACTATGCTATGGAGCTGGTGGAGAAGGGAAAAGAGCAGGCTTTGGTGTATGTGATAATCAAAGTCTCTACAAGCTAGCTCTCGCTGAGGCTCTATCCTGTTTAGCTGTCGCAGCAATCACAGAAGGTCAGTTCTTTTATTATGCTGATTTCACAACTGAAGAAACTGAGGTGTAGGAGCTGTGCTATATCACAAGGTCACACAGCTAGTACCTGGCACGCTTGGCCGCAGACCCAGAACATCTGACTCTACAGATCGCAATCTTAATTACTATACTATATGCCCTCTATTTAATATTTCCTGACCTGGTTGGGAATTGAATACTCAGCATGATGACCTACATAGAGATGCTTGAATATGCATTCCTGCACAGTTTGGGGGATTTTTACAGAGCTGATACCCTCCTACAGAGCTCGTCGGCCGGGCCATCGCTAACATACGGTATGACTCCTGATATCATTAGGTCGGTACCCTGTCCCATAAAGTGGCCACAGATAGAGGCAGTCCCTGATGGAGAGGTTAATGACATAGTGAATCAGGTTAGCTGGCCCATAAGCTCTTCTCTGGGAATAAGCCAGGTGTTTGAGGAAGCTGAATGGTTCTGTCAGTCGGTTACAATTGGGGGCAAATCCACTCCTATGACCTAAATGTTCACAGAGCAGGCCAAACACCCCAACACCTGCCCATCCCAGGTAGCGCTCCAAGCCTCCTGCCCTCCTAGCCTCCCGTGGTTTATTGTGGTGAGGGAACAGTGCCAGCAAGGCATCCCACTCCTAACTAGGTTTTATTGTTGTTGGTTGTTGTTTTTATTTTTGTAACTTCCTAAAAGTTAGAAACAGTCTAGCAGCAAAACAAGTCCATGTTATGATCTGCTGGTTTCACTGTTTCTAACTTGCAGTTTTTAATATTGCAACGTGTTTCATATTTAATTCACCCACTCATTCACAAAGTATGTACTGAGAATATATCAGACCCCTGGCACTGTGGCTGCTAATGTAAGGGATCGCAACCTCCGATTTGTGGTGTGATTGGGAAGGGGAAACCTAATGATCTGCTGCTGTGCAGAAGTCACTAAACATCCGGGATACATTTTAACGTGTTTTTAATGGGAAAGAAGGAAACGTGCAGATATATTTAAAAAAAAAAGAATTATGTGTTAGACATTGTGATAGTTTCTTTACATATAGTTCCTCCTCACTTTAATATTATAAAACTGATGTTATTTTTAATTATTATTTATTAATTATTTAAAAATAAGAATGGTGAAAGTTCAAGAAATTGAGGAGGCTGGTCACACAGCGAAGGGAGGGTGAGTGGTCACACAGCTAAGGGAGGGTGAGTGGTCACACAGCTAAGGGAGGGTGAGTGGTCACACAGCTAAGGGAGGGTGAACGGTCACACAGCTAAGGGAGGGTGAGTGGTCACACAGCGAAGGGAGGGTGAGTGGTCACACAGCTAAGGGAGGGTGAGTGGTCACACAGCTAAGGGAGGGTGAGTGGTCACACAGCGAAGGGAGGGTGAGTGGTCACACAGCGAAGGGAGGGTGAGTGGTCACACAGCTAAGGGAGGGTGAGTGGTCACACAGCTAAGGGAGGGTGAGTGGTCACACAGCTAAGGGAGGGTGAGTGGTCACACAGCGAAGGGAGGGTGAGTGGTCACACAGCGAAGGGAGGGTGAGTGGTCACACAGCTAAGGGAGGGTGAGTGGTCACACAGCTAAGGGAGGGTGAGTGGTCACACAGCTAAGGGAGGGTGAGTGGTCACACAGCTAAGGGAGGGTGAGTGGTCACACAGCTAAGGGAGGGTGAGTGGTCACACAGCGAAGGGAGGGTGAGGGGTCACACAGCTAAGGGAGGGTGAGTGGTCACACAGCGAAGGGAGGGTGAGTGGTCACACAGCTAAGGGAGGGTGAGTGGTCACACAGCTAAGGGAGGGTGAGTGGTCACACAGCGAAGGGAGGGTGAGGGGTCACACAGCTAAGGGAGGGTGAGTGGTCACACAGCGAAGGGAGGGTGAGTGGTCACACAGCTAAGGGAGGGTGAGTGGTCACACAGCTAAGGGAGGGTGAGTGGTCACACAGCAAAGGGAGGGTGAGGGGTCACACAGCTAAGGGAGGGTGAGTGGTCACACAGCGAAGGGAGGGTGAGTGGTCACACAGCTAAGGGAGGGTGAGTGGTCACACAGCTAAGGGAGGGTGAGTGGTCACACAGCGAAGGGAGGGTGAGTGGTCACACAGCTAAGGGAGGGTGAGTGGTCACACAGCTAAGGGAGGGTGAGGGGGCTGGCTGCGGAGGCTCCCGTTCCTGCCCAAAGTGGACTCCCCTCTTCATTCTAACAATTCTGAGAATAGATTATTTGTCTAATTGTCAGAAAGAGATAACCTTGAACCCTAATTCATAAAATTGGGGATTATTAGAGAAAAACTTGAAAGGAATGGACTGTGGAGTAGTCATGTTGTAACTCCCTCCATGGATAGTGCATTTATTAGGAGTTAGCGTGTAATGTCTCAGTTCTTTTCCCAGTCAGAATTCAGAACATAAGGGATTGCCGCTAGATGGTAGATAGATGATGATGATGATGAAGATAGATAGATAGATAGATAGATAGATAGATAGATAGATAGATAGATAGATAGATAGATGATAGATGATAGATTATAGATAGATAGATAATAGATAGATAGATACAATAGATAGATAGATGATAGATAGATAGATATAGATGATAGATAGATGACAGATAGATAGATAGATAGATAGATAGATAGATAGATAGATAGATAGATAGATAGATAGATAATCATATTAGAAGGAAAGGAAGGCAATGGGAGGAAAGAGTCATAATTAAATTTAGGAAAATAATTGGATATTTAAACCTAGCAGTGACTTTGGGGCTTTGCTCACTGGGTCCTATTGACGGGAACACAAACTCTCCAGAACATGTGAGCCCGGAGATAAGAGCAAAGCCAGAGTACTTCAATCTCTCTGGCTACCCCTTGCATTTGATAGAGGGAAATCTCAGCTCCACTGTTTCTGGAAGGTGTATAGATATCTCAGCCCTAGAAATAGACGTCCTCCTCAAGGACTTTCAGCCCCCACTGATTCCAAGGGGTCTGCCCTCCATGAAGCCCCATGAAGTTGCTTCCCACAGCTCTTCTTGCCCGCCCCAAACCCGGGTTGCCTCCTGAGACTCCATCCCAGGCAGAGCTTCCAGAAGGACTGATCACTCAGGCAGAGAGGGGCAAGAATGGCCTGTCGTTCCTGAAGCCACAGTCCCAGGAGTTGAGAGACTTCTAAGAACTACATCTAGTTGTGCCCAAGATTGTACAATACTTTGTTTTTGACAATCACCTGTGCTTAGGGGGAAGTTAAGGATCATGGAGAACATAATATTAGAGCAGACCTCAGAACCCTGAAAGGCAATGTTTACCAGGCAAGTGGTGTTTGTCTGTATTACAGTGCACACTAATCCTCAAGGACAGTATCTGTGTCCTATCCTGGCATGTGTTTGTTATACCCAGAACCCAGTGCCGATTCACTGTAGGTGCCAAATACATGTTGAGAAGAATTAAACTCCCTTAAGACGCTCTCTCTGAAGCATACTTTGCTTGTCAGTAATCAGCAGTATATGCCTAATTTCCAATAATATCCTTCTTGTTAATTTCCATAGTGACAAGCAGGGTCCCCTTTTCATCATATAGCAGATGATTTCCCAAAGCCTCATGTTCAAGCTTCCTGCAGGATCCAAAACTCAGGGTGTCCGTTTGGAACATTTCACTCATGGCACCATGAGGTGTTGATACAACTCAGAGGCAGGAACAGAAGGGGAACTGCATGTGCGTGCTTGAGTCCATATTTCTTCACCCCAAGATCTGTCAAGTCAGGTGAGGATAAAAATGGGGAAGAGACTTGGTATAATGCACAGAATGATTTTGTAAAAGCTCTAAGAGAAAAACTCATCTAAGAAAGAAACCCAAAGCCAAGCACCTCTGGAGGGAGATTTTGAATGATTAGGCTCATGAACACAATACCGTCTATAGAATGACATGCCATCTCTTCCTTCTTTATAGTCAATAATTGGTTGTAAATCAGTGGAAAATGCAAGTCTTGATATCTGAACACAAGGGCTTGACTCTCCCCCATTTCTTCGCCATTATATATAGAAAGCTGATTCATATATACATACAAGATACACATACACATATGATATAGGGTGTCTGCAAACAGCTCCACAAGTTGTACCCTGGGTGACTGTAGGAGGTGACACTTGCTTCCAATGTTTGCTATTGTCCTCCTGGGATTCTCGGTTCTCCTCACAGCACTGGAATCACCCAGATTCCATTAGTGGAGACTGGAATGGAGCTCTCTGCTTTTAAACTAGCCTGGTTAATACTTGACAGGTGGCCGTGTTTGAAGGCTGCCTTCTGAGAGCGCGTTTGCAAGAGCACCCCGGGCACCCTCTGCAGAAGTACTTGTGCTAAATTCACAATCACTCTATTATTATTATTTTCTTTAGAGTCTGGGGTAGTTTACATCTGTCTGCCCCATGAGTCTACTCGTAAAACAAGAGTAGAATGAACAGTTTGCGAGGATTCTCAGGGACTTCCTACATTTGTGAAAATGAAACTAATTCAGTCTAACTCCAGTACAACGGCTGCTACACACTGCGCCCAGCGCCCTGCAACCCAGTGGGTTGGCTAACGGTTGTTGACTGACTTATAAACAAGTACCTGGGTTCTAATTGGCCAAGGGCCTCCCTGGCTGTTCTGGTGCCTTATAGCTTTGGAGGGGAAGATCTGGCCTATATCACTCAAAAACAAGCAAAAAAAAAAAAAAGAAACCACACACAAAAAGATTGTTTTCTATGAGTAAAAACATCTCTAATACTGAAGCCTCCCCCAGCTCCTGACCCGTCTCCTTCCTGGGCAGCCCTGGGCCGGAGGCTGAGGCCCTTCGACCCAATGAGGAGTTCTAATAATGAGGAAGTACCTGGAGCCACCTGAGTGTCAAGAGAGGTCAAATTCAGTTCAGTACAAAGGTGAGCATTCCAACTCAGAAAACATTTAACTGGCAACTTCAGGCCAGGGGAGACCTCGGAAATGCAGAAGCAAGAAGCACACTATTTCCCAGAAGCACCCAGTGCAGTGGGATGACAGAGAACTATATGATTGGAGGACTCTGTTCTGAGGGCTATTTGAGAGGTCACACACAGGGAAATGCCTTGGACGGTCACCAAGCACCCTGGGTGGTAGCGGGGGTGGGGGTGGGGGGGATTCAGAAAAGCTTTCCTGAAAGGAGACATGAAGAAGAAATAGACAGGATCCTGGGGAAGATACCGGAGTAGGGGTGGGGCTCCAAGCAAAAGGAAAAGGGGGCAGGCACCGGGGAAGGCCAGGAGGGGGAGAAGGCTCCGTTTCCACCCACTCATAGGTGCATTCAGTGCCTTCACTGTGCCGTTTCCCAAGGGCCTTTGCAAACTGCTCAGCCGCTCTGCTGTATTTGGGACACCCGATGGCAGGGGTCCCCAAACTTTTTACACAGGGGGCCAGTTCACTGTCCCTCAGACCGTTGGAGGGCCGGACTATAAAAAAAAAACACTATGAACAAATCTCTATGCACACTGCACATACCTTATTTTAAAGTAAAAAAAACAAAACGGGAACAAATACAATATTTAAAATAAAGAACAAGTAAATTTAAATCAACAAACTGACCAGTATTTCAATGGGAACTATGCTCCTCTCACTGACCACCAATGAAAGAGGTGCCCCTTCTGGAAGTGCAGCGGGGGCCGGATAAATGGCCTCAGGGGGCCACATGAGGCCCGCGGGCCGTAGTTTGGGGACCCCTGCCCTATGGCATTCACCTGGCAGCTCATTCTCGTCTTGGCCTCTGCAGCACCTGGGGGTCTCCCTCCTTTGTGAGATTTACTACCTTGTCTCCTCTGTGGGCTGACCACTTCTCCTTGGTGCCCCAAGCCCAGGGTGGGGGTAGCCCCCCAGTCTGTTCAAGCCTTCTTCTCTCTCAATGTCTTGCATTTAGGCGATCTCACTCAGAGCCGGTGAACTCTTAAGTTGGTGAATTCTAAATCTGTCTAGGTGTCCGCCTCACTTCTCCCTGAAGTCGATGGTTTTATGTCTTGCGGTGGACTTCACCTCACTACTCAGACCTCAGGCTTACTGTGCCTGAGACAGAATCCTGACTGCCTTTCATTCTCCAGTCGGTGCTTCTTCTCCAAGTCTTCCCCTTTCCACCAGTAAGTTGTACTACTAACCACTTAGTCGCTTTGAGGAAAATCCTGGGAGTCAGCCTGCTTTCCTGCTTTCCCTCATATTCCACATCAAAACAATTTCTCTCGGCTCATCTCCAAAATAAATCCTCCTTTTAATTGCTTCTTACCGCCCCGACTTCTCAAGCTCCAGCTGAAGAGCCCAGTGTCTCGTATGAATGGACGACAGCTTCCTGACAGGTTTACGCATTCTTGATCTCAGGTTCTTTCCCTCACATTTTACCGCATTTCCTCACGTATAAGACACACTTTCCTTCAAAAATCTTGGGGCCTAAAAACTTGGAGCATCTTATACAGTGGATGTAGGATTTTTTTACTTGCATTTCCTGCTTTTCCACACTTGTTTTTGTGCTCATTGTTGAAGACAGTGATTCGTCATCAGACACAGATGAGGACAAGCTAATGGAGGGGAGTTTTGAAAGTGAGGAGGAGTTATATGATTTTTATGATGAATAAAACTTGAGTTCAATAACTTTAATACATTTTTTTTTCAAATTTTGGGCCCCACCATTAAGGTGCGTCTTATACATGGGAACATCTTTACATGGTGAAATATGGTATTTATCTTTTCAAAGCAAAATCAAATACAGATGTTTCTTTCTGAAGCCACTCGTGACTGCATTACAACGAGAATAAAACCCAAATTCCTTTTCACAGCCGGCAAGCCCCTCCCACCTCTTCCCTGATCTGCCCACCCCTTCCCTTCAGTGTCTAACGGCCCACACCTTCTGCACACCTAGCACACCCCAGTCTCCAGGCCTCTCTTCCTTCTGCTTAAAACACCCTGAAACACTGCCTCCCCTCCTTCATGATTTGACTCAAAGGTCTTCTCCCCAGAATGCTCTTCTCTGGCTATCTGAGGCTCAGTGGTCACCACCAAGATCATTCTCTTCTCCACTTACTGCCCCTTTATGGTTTCCTCATACATCGTATTTCCAGCTGAAACTGTCTTGTTGGTTTATTTGTCTGTTCACTTACTGTCTCTTTCACCCATTGAGAAGAGGACAGGAACTTCGATTTGCTCACCTTTGAATCCCTAGTGACTGGAAGAGAGTAAGACACATAGCAAGGGACCAATAAATATTTGCAGGTGGCCTTGCGAACCAAGGGCCATTGGCTGTGGAAGGTTCCCTGGGAGAGCTCTGCCTGTCACTATACTGTGATGGACTGGACCCACCCATCAGGCCAGCTCATTGTGAACCGGAGACACGGAGAGTGAGGAACCAACAGCATTGGAGGACACAGAAGCTGACACAGGACTAATGTCACCACATTGGTGGCCCATTAGGTGGGAGGGGAATGGAAAGGAGCTGTGGGGAGATAGCAAAATGGCTGGATTGAGTGCTGCAGAGCCTGGAATGTCAAATAATTTTCTGGGAGGACTTTTGAGGTGGTTTTCTGAGATGGTTTTCTACTCTTTCTTACTTGCTCATTGACTAAGTTAGCTTGAATGTGCCTCTGTTCCTTACACCTTGCAAGAGACTAACTAACGGAAGTTCTTTATTATATCTTCACTTCAGCTAAAAGGATGCTGGGACCTAGAGGGGGTGACTTGCCTAAGATTGCAGAACTAGACATGGTTGAGTCAGGGCTTAAAATTCTTTCAATATATTAGTTGCCTAACTTCAGCCTCACAACTGTCTTTGGAGATAGGAAGGAAATGACTATCTTGATATAGAATAACTCAAGTAATTCATCCAGAAACTGGATGACTACCTATAAGGCGCCAGAGGGGAGGTCCAAACTTTGGATCCATAGGAATTAGATTAAATCGGCTTCTTAGATAAATTCAAATCCTGAGACTCCATGATGCCACAGTGGAGGATAGGGAAAACAGGGGTGTGATTGAGGTGTCTGCCCACAGAGTGCACAGAGTAAGATTTCTTCTTTTCCTTAGTCTTGTGGAAGGCTTGTTCACTTGGGGATCTTGGTATAATTCCTCTCAGGCACTTCAGTAAGCAAAATCTCCCCCTGGTTAAACTTCTAAAATCCACAGTCTGTTTCATGATCTGGATTTTTTTTTTTTCCCCCAGAGACAGAGAGAGGGACAGCGAGGGACAGACAGACAGGAAAGGAGATAGATGAGAAACATCAATTCTTTGTTGTGGCACCTTAGTTGTTTCAGTGATTGCTTTCTCATATGTGCCTTGACCGCGGGCTATAGCAGAGCAAGTGACCCCTTGCTCAAGTCAGCAACTGGTTCAAGCCAGTGACCTTGGAATTCAAGCCAGTGATGTTGACTTCAAGCCAGCAACCTTTGGGTTCAAGCCAGCAACCATGGGGTCATGTTTGTGATTCCACGCTCAAGCCAGTGACCCCGTGCTTAAGCTGGTGAGCCTGTGCTCAAGCCAGATGAGCCCACACTCAAGCCAATGACCTTGAGGTTTCAAACCTGGGTCCTCTGCATCCCAGTCCAAAGCTCTATCCACTGCATCACCGCCTGGTCTGGCTGATCGATGAAGCTTTGAACTTATGGTCTGGGATACCTTTAGTGACCAAGGGAAACTACAGTGCCCGGGACTTACCTTCCCCGTTAACAATGAAACGGTCCTTTGGGAAGGGTACAGTGGCTACAACACCAACAGAGTCCCTCCTGGTAAGGTCATCCTGTGTTTTCATAGGGTGGTGGCCTGGAACTAGGAGAAAGTGACTTGTATCTTCATAGTGCTTAGAGTTCAACCTAATTCTTTTTTTTTTCTTTTTTTTTCTTTTTTTTTTTTTTTTTTTTTTCACTTTTCTGAAGCTGGAAACGGGGAGAGACAGTCAGACAGACTCCCGCTTGCGCCCGACCGGGATCCACCCGGCACGCCCACCAGGGGCGACGCTCTGCCCATCAGGGGGCGATGCTCTGCCCATCCTGGGCGTCACCATATTGTGACCAGAGCCACTCTAGCGCCTGGGGCAGAGGCCACAGAGCCATCCCCAGCGCCCGGGCCATCTTTGCTCCAATGGAGCCTTGGCTGCGGGAGGGGAAGAGAGAGACAGAGAGGAAAGTGCGGCGGAGGGGTGGAGAAGCAAATGGGCGCCTCTCCTGTGTGCCCTGGCCGGGAATCGAACCCTGGTCCTCCGCACGCTAGGCCGACGCTCTACCGCTGAGCCAACTGGCCAGGGCCAACCTAATTCTTGATGTACTGTTTTACTGACTTCTCTTAGGAATGGCAAACTATGTCTGACCCAATGTAGCTCTGATATTGTTCACAGATTCCCATAGTGAGCTAGATTAGCCCCTTCATTTTAGTAAGTTATAAAACCCGGAGCACAGAAAATCAAAAGGATTTGCTTCCAGGTAGTTCCCTCCACCCTCATTAGTTTTTAAACTCATAGGCAAAAACATTTGGGATTCTCAATGCCATATTTCAAAGTATCCACACTGACTATGAAGGACCTGGTCTAAGCTCACTTCTGCCTTCTGCTATTTGGCCAGATCCATGGTCCCCAGAGATGGGCATCCCGCCCAGAGCAGCATCTGGAGAGTTCCTCTTCGCAAGTCTTTGAACATGTAGACATATGCTCCTGGGAAATTCCTACTAGCAAACTCTTACCTGCCAACCTGTGGCGAGCTCAGGTAGGGGCCCCCACCGGGGAGCCCTACACTAGACAGGAGACATCGCAGGGATGGGTTTGGGTGGTCTCTGTTTCTCCTGAGACCCAGACAAGAAGATATGAGCTAACCAGGTCATAACAAAAAATATAAGCTCCACGTCCTTATTGAGGGTGCTATACCCCACAGGGCTATGCAAGAACTTTTTAGACTATCCTGAAATTATTTTGAAACCATAGTGTCTGAATCAAAAAAAAAAAAAAAAAGAAAAGAAAAGAAAAAAAATAGTTAAGTCTTTAAAAAACTAGGTAGAAAACTATATAAATAGTAGGGGGTTTTTTGTTTTTGTTTTTTTAAAGATGGGACATGGGCCTTTGTGCATTGAATTGTGTTTTAAGTTAATGGTACTATCAGATGCATCACATTCTGCTGAAGGTAAGCACATGTACTGCCTTAAAGGCTTTCTGAACTAGGTTATAAATATAATAGGTACAGTTCTGGCTGGAAAGTTTGAGGCACTCTCTTGCCTATGGGGACAGAGTGTGGGACTTAGACTATCTTTTCTTCCGGATTTCTTTCCAGACCTATATGAAACCATAGAATTGATAATGGAAACAAAACAAAAGATCCCAAATTGCACACATCCCACGAACATGTACTGATCAAGTACCTCTGAGACATCAGCCCAAACAGGAGCCAGAGGTAAGCGTCCCCACCTGAATGCCCTTGCCCCACCCCTCAGGGCTGTGTATAGCAAAATAATAAAGTCTTCCAAAGAAGCCCAAAGTGGAGACCGTGAAAGCTGCACAGTAGTCATTAAGTGAAAAACCAAATTAACGCTAATTATATTCCGGCTTGCTGTGGTGCAGCCAGTGTGACTTCACAAGGGAAAATGGCATCGGTGGCACTAGGTGGCATCATTCTGACACATTTACAGACCATTAGCCAGGGCTAATATCATTTCAAAGCGTTGGTGTCAAAGTGGGGCAGGCACCCTAGGACTGCCACTCTGCCCTGTGTGATCTGTGAGTGAAAACTCTCGGGTCCTAATGGAGAGAAGGGGTTCGCCCCAGGTTCGTCTAGGGGTTCGTCTATTCCTGACTTACCCCCCTCCCTCAGTGTAGGGCACTCAGGGCAGGTTGTGTCCTGAGGCATGTAAAAACTTTTAGAAAATTTTTTTGTGGGGTGGGTAATTTTGGGGGGGGGGGTCTTGTCAGGAAATTTCCTTGCCTTATGGATGCAGAGAAAGATCTGAGTGCTTCTTCATCATCTGAAACAAGTAACCACGTGAACCGGGCCCTTCTCGGGTCAAAGTGGTTGTTTCTGTCACTGGAGTTTCAGAGTTAGGCTCCCTAGCCTAGCAGGCTTCTATCACAAGGAGGAGGACTAAAAGAGATGGTTGACTGATGGGGAACTAAAAATAAAATTCATCAGAAAACTAGGGTAGAAAAAGCTGCCATTCAAAGACTGGTTCATGGAGCAGCAACGCACACATCCCTGGGGAGTCGCTGGGAATGCAGATTCACAGGCCCCGCCTCAACTCTTCTAAGTCAGAGTCTGCGTTTTAATAAGGTCCTCAGGGGGCTTCAGCAAGGTTTGAAAAGCCCTGGTTTGGTCTGTGCTCTTCGCTTATAAAGAATACTTTTAAAGAGTAGGAGACTTTTTTTTTTCTAATAAATTTCTAATAGTCAAAACTCTTTCTTGGACTCAGGGCCAAGAGATCTCTTCTCATGTCTGTCTCAGCTCCTCTCCGGCCACCCTGTCCCTCTGCCTCCTGATCTGTGCCCAGCTGGTACGTTCTGCCTCCCGGGCCATCTGGATCCTGCCGGGAGGGTGCCTCGTCCACAGCGGAAGCAGTTGAAGAGTAGGAAAAGCACTCAGCTTAGAGTCGAAAAATTGAATCCAAGCCTTGGTTCTGCAGAACCCTGAAAGTAAGCCTTTCTGTTTTCCTAATAACACCCATTTCTCTGGACGCAGAGATGAAACAAAACAGTGTATGTAAAAGAACTTTATGAGCTACAAAGCATTAAAGATACACCGAAGGTCTTGTTCCGCAAGGGTCTATTTTTGAACACCTGCTATTCATAAAGGGGCAGCGATATGTGAAGGTTGAGAAGGTGGACTCAGAGCCGACTGCTGGGGTTTAAATCCTAGAGCTGCCACTTCCTGAGTTGACCACGTTTGACTCACTTTCCTCGTTGTGAAAGTACCCACCTACTCTCATGATAGGGCTGTCATAAGGAGTGAAAACATTATGTCAATAAACATCAGCTATGA
Organism: Saccopteryx leptura; assembly: GCF_036850995.1. Classification (NCBI taxonomy): domain Eukaryota; kingdom Metazoa; phylum Chordata; class Mammalia; order Chiroptera; family Emballonuridae; genus Saccopteryx; species Saccopteryx leptura. The sequence continues at coordinate 369,390,973 of NC_089503.1, read as the reverse complement.
TGACTACCAAGAGCAGGTGACGTTATACCTGGAACTTTATATACACCGTCTGTAAGGGCAAAGCAGTGATGTGGGATAGATGAAGAGAGAACACACTCAGAGGCATTTGAGAATGGGGAAAAGAAAGATGGAGAGAAACAGACAAACAGAGATCCAGAGGTCCAGGCATAGAGTCAGGGGCAAGCTTAGTGAGAAGCAGCCCTGGGAAGAGAAATGGGTAGACTTTATATTATTCCTGAAAAATAAGCATTTGGCGGGGATCACTATAAGCAAAGGATTATTTGCCACAGACCAGAGCCAACATAGATGACAGCCCCGCGTCAGGCTCTTGACCACCCGCACAGACAGAATTGCCATGGTTGAGCATGGAGACTAAGTGTACATATTATGTGAATAAGTCATCATACCATGGCCTTAAATAAACAAACCCAAGTTAATAGGCACACGATAAAATTATGAAAACACACTGAAGTGCACTTACCTTAGGTCTCCAGAAAGATCTCTATAGGGACAACACTTCATGTCATTGCTCTTCTCTCTCTGAGGAAGTTTCAGTCATGAAGCCAGAATCTTGAGCTTAACTGTTCCTTTCTTGGCCACACAGGACTCTGTAAAGTCCCGCTGCAGTCCCTTTCCTGGGGCTCCGGGAATCCCGCGGCAGCCATCGCTCCGGGCCTGTTTCCCGTCCGGCCCATTGCTCACAGCTGCTTGCATCTGCTTGCAGTCCTGATCCTTTTTCCCAGGATTCCTTTGAGGGAGTATTGGGTGTCTCCCTGGGCCATGATTTGCAACATGTACTTGCATCACAGCCTAGTCCGTCCAGCTCTAGGGCTTCTGCCTCTGGGGGTCGAGGCAGCCTCCTCCAAGTTCCTGTGCACATGCCCTGTGCCCCTGGCCATCAGGTTAAACACTGTGGTCTTGAGAGATGGTAGAATCCTGCTGCTTCGTGCATATCTGAGTGCCCTCATTCTTTCCTAGGGTGAGCACAGTGCTCCACCATGATGGTCTGTTCTATCACCATTGGCCTGCCTAGGTGTCTGAAATTCTGCATTATGAATCCATTTCTTACTGTTTATGTCTCTCAGAGGAGTAGCAGTAATTAAACCATTAATGAACATAAGAGGGAGGTTAGTGAAGAGGGAGCCAACACCCTAAAGTGTTTAAGATTTGACTGGATGGAACACAAGTGTACAGGGCGAGGAAGTTCTTATTGGAACAGATGTCAGCCTGTCATGAGAGAAGGGAAGTGGGCAATCCAGTCACGCCTCACCCTCCGGAGGCTGCAGATCGCAGTCAGTGAGGCTCCTGCCTTGGTTATTCTCAGGTGTTAATTAGAACTGGAAGACCATTTCCAGAGTAATTATACAGGCAAAACTCCATGAATTTGAAGTTTTTAAATCTTTCTTGAGCCTGACCTGTGGTGGCGCAGTGGATAAAGCGTCAACCTGGAAACACTGAGGTTGCCGGTTCAAAACCCTGGGCTTGCCTGGTCAAGGCGCATATGGGAGTTGATGCTTCCTGCTCCTCCCCCCTTCTCTCTCTCTCTCTCTCTCCTCTCTATAATGAATAAATAAAATCTAAAAAAAAAAAAATTAAAAAAAAAAATAAATCTTTCTTGAGTTCAAAGGACTCCAGAGCCCCATTGAGGATATTCAGTTGTTGGTCTTGCCCATTGATACAGGGTGCTGGGTCACGTGGTATTGACAATATGGGCTTTAGTGAGGAAAAGTTGAGTAGTGTTTGCAGATACTTTTCCCATAGAAGTTCTGGGAGACAACTGCATCTGTTGGCCCGATGGAAGCAGTACTGCACTCAGAGGAAGCTTAAAGCAGTCCACGGATAAAAACAATTGAGATAGCTCATTATTTCTCTTCCTCCCGTACCTGAAAACCCTTTATCTGAGTGGACTCAATGTATTTAAAGGATGGATTCATGAGCAAAAAGAAAAGAGCCGAGGATGAAACTCTGAGGGGTGGCCTCTCCTTTGGTTCTTAAACAACTAATATCCATCTATTACAAATGCATTCACACAGAGATTTCAAGGTATCAATGTGATTTCTAATTTAATTCTGGCGTGTACCTCTCCGTCTCGGTCTTACTCACCTTTCTCTCTCTGACTCTTGAATTATTTAATGTTTTCCCTTAGTTAATCTAAATTAGAGTTGTTTCTTACGGGTGGGGGGAGAAGGAAGGAAACTAAAAATAGTCACTGAAGCCAGGATATATTACACCAACTGCTTTTGCCTCTGGTGGTTGCTGGAGTTTCCTTTGTTGTCTTGTTTGATTGTTTCATTTATATGGCAGGTTAGACAGCAACAGACTTCTGTTATTGCCTTTTTTCAGTGGTGGATTTTTTAAGCTCCGATCCCCCTGGGGCAGCCACTCCCCATCCGCAGCTGCTGACAAGAGGTGCTGTTGCTCTCAATATTTAACACCTACTGGAGAGAGATCAACAGAGATGCTATTATAAGTGGCAGAGGGTGTCTCCATTTTTAACTCTTCAGGACTTTGTTGAGAGACACAGAGAGAGTACACGCGCGCACACACACACACACAGGGTGACTAAAAAAATGGATGAGAGAGAGAAGTCATTGAAGATGCCGCACTGTATCGATTTTTTTCTGTACTCCTGATGCAGATGCTTGATTGTATTTGTTTCTAACTTCCCACCACCACCTCCCATCCTCTCCTCAAAGGATGTTCTGATTTGGCTGCTGTTCTTTAATAATCCCTCAAATTTTTTAAATCAAATCACAATAGAAATATGTTCAAACACTTGAAACCATGTTAACACAATAAATTAGAAACTTTAATATAAAATAAAATTTAAAAATACAAGAAAAGTGTACCTGAAAAGAAAGAAAGAAAGAAAGAAAGAAAGAAAGAAAGAAAGAAAGAAAGAAAGAAAGAAAGAAAGAAAGGTGTTCAAGAGGCGAAGACATTTGTAAGGGGGAGGGTTTCACAACAGCCAGAGTGTGAGGAACAGAAATCCAATCCCTGGGGCAGGTTTTTAGAGTTCTCTCAGGACACTCCGGGTCAGGAGTGCCTTTCTAACTTTCCATTCCCCTTTTTGTTTAAAGCGCAGAGCGTCATCCTTGGCGTAAAACTGGGGATGAGGAGATTTATGGATGGGGAGGGAGTGAGACTTTGTGAAGTTAAACAGATTCGATGGCTCCAGGCGATACATTAGCACTGCGAATGGAGCAGGGACCCCGAAGAATCTTGGTCATTAGGAGAGGGTTTCTGCCCTCCGGATCCTGTCTCTTGCCGGCTTCTCGGTGCCTTTCGTTTCCTAAAAGTCCATAGAGCAGCAAGCCAGGGAAAAGTTAAATATTCAGTGAAGGGTTTTGTTTGTGAAGGGCACTACGAGCAAGGTGGGGAAGTGAGAGGTGGAGGCATCTCCCCTACCCTGCAGAGCAACTGGAGACCAAGATACCCTTAACGCCCTGTGCACAGCGCTGAGGAGGCCTGCACTGCCATACCCCAAAGAAACACCTTTTAAAAGCTTTTTTAATTTTTTAAATTAATTTTAGAGAGGAGAGGGAGAGACAGAGAGAGAGAGAGAGAGAGGAGAGACAGAGAGAAAGAAGGGGGGGAGGAGCAGGAAGCATCAACTGTTGTATGTGCCTTGACCAGGCAAGCCCAGGGTTTCGAACCAGCGACCTCAGCATTTCCAGGTCAACGCTTTATCCACTGAGCCACCACAGGTCAGGCTAAAAGTTTTTTTAAAGAGGGAGGCCCTGGAGCCAGTTACCTGAATTTAAAATCATAACAAAGAGCATGGCAAAGGTCTTTAAGAAGACTACAAGGGAAAGGCAGGAGACCCTTTTGTTGATAGCAATGCAAGCCACCAAGTGACTGGCAGCTCGCATTCACTCCTGAGGGTCAGGGAGCGGAGTTGATGCCCTGATGTGGAGATACTAGGATATCATGAAAGGAGTAGGATTTGGAGAAGTACCCGTATTATAGATAGAAGAAGGCATTCTCAAATGTCTCCCTCCTTTGGAAACCACAAACTACAACCTAAACTTGGCTCCTTTTAGAAAATGGCCCTATAGTCTTTCTGGCTGTTTTCTCTTTTGAACAAACCTGATACACTCCCATAAATATTCTGAGCTTCTCCATGAGCAAACAGAGTGAACATATAGTGATGTCTTACTACGGAACACCAGCAGGTTCAGAAAGGCCTTTGACAGTCTGTGACTTCAGTCTCATTTCTAGTGTGCATTACCCTGTCATGGGGCTCGGGGAACCCCTGCTTCATTTGTAAATTATTTCATCAAGTGCATGGACAGGATAAGGAAATTTAAAAAATAAAATATATTTCATGTAATATTATGTAATGTAAAACTGTTCACGAAAGGATATTCCAACATAAATTTTAGAATATTTAGGACCAATAAAAGTAATATTTTACTTTTTTCTATTAAGCAAGTATGTGTTGTTTAAATTACTATATAACTATGTCAGAAAAAAAAAACAACAATACTTGTATATAAATAATTTTTCTTAAAATATGTTAAACTTGGTTTGGGGGCATCTGTATTAAAATGTGAATTGAAAATAAACCATATTTTACAACATCAAAATATTTTTTAATACTATTATAACTTCTTGTTTGGAATTTTTGCACTTTCCACTAAGGTTATTACTAGTTTTAAAACCTTTTTTTTCTGTTGCACTTTTAAAGAACAAGATAATATACTGCTCACAAGAATTAGGGGATATTTCAAACTGAGTATGAAGCAATAAAGTATCCCCTAATTTTCGTGAGCAGAATAGAGAAGGGTTTGAGCCGCTGTTTTGCATTGCTCCTCTGTAAATAATACATCTTAGATGTGGATATTTATTCCCAACAAATGAGCGGCCAAACTGGTCATGATAAGAACTGGGTTTCTAATATTTGCTTTGCAGGACTGGAGACAAGGTAATATAAGAACTCAGATCAGATGAGAGTACTCTGTGGGTTCTGAGAAGCCTTTACAGAGAGCTGGCATGGTGTGATGGATGTGAGGAGGGGGACCCTGCAACCAGGCACCTGAAATAAATCCACCTTCCCCACGTTATAGCTGTGTGTCCCTGAGCAAGTGATTTAATCTCTCTGTGCTTCAATGTCCTCATCTGTACAATTGAGATAATAATAGCGCCCACCCTATGAGATTGTTAGGATTGAATAAATGAGTATTTCTAAAGCAATTAGAATAGTACTTGGCATATAGTTAAGTACATACTATACAGATATTAAATAACCATAATACAGATATTAAGTAGTACATTAAATAGTACTAAAATCAAAACACCAGGATTTTTATATCCATTACTTGTATAAATTATATCCTCATGTCTGAGAATAAAAATGATTTTTAAATGTGTAACGGTTAATTTTACATTGAGTGCTTTCTGTTGTATGACCAATCCCCACTGGCTAGATCGCCTATACGCTCAGAAAACTTATCAGCCAGCATGCAAATCCCATCCTTATTTGTGTATGTTCAAGCTCCTCCTTCTTTAAGGGAAAACATTTAGGTAATTACATTTTAATTGAAATTGGAATGAATGTTATTAGTACCTTTTAAAACATATCCTTCCACTCCCTATGGTTTAGAAAAGCAGGAAGATAATATGTCTAGATCTAAAGGCAGCTCATAGATACTTTAAGAGTTTGATTTGACTTTGGCTTAATATAGAGAACAACTTTCCTTTTAACTTCACACACTCTCAGGGTTGCTTTGTACAGCTGTGCGGGCTGTACACTGCACATCTCCAGGGCTCCCAAGCTATTTCCTAGGTGAATGCTATACCAGAATTGTTCAACAGGGCAGCCCTGGACGCACTATCCCCTGTGTAATCCCGTGCGATATTAGGACATGCCTCATCCCTCTGTCTCACGGCTATCCTCTTTCAAATACTTGGAGACAGCGATCATGTTATTGCTACTCTTCTCTTTTCCAAGTTAAACGTCTTTTTTTTTTTTTTTTTAAATGTTTTTTAATTTTTATTTATTCATTTTAGAGAGGAGAGAGAGGGAGAGAGAGAGAGAGAGAGAGAGGAGAGAGAGACAGGGGGGAGGTGCTGGAAGCATCAACTCCCATATGTGCCTTGACCAGGCAAGCCCAGGGTTTCGAACCAGCGACCTCAGCATTTCCAGGTCGACGCTTTATCCACTGCGCCACCACAGGTCAGGCCAAGTTAAACGTCTTAATGTTCATCGGTCTGCTTCACGAGACACGTCTCAAAGCCTAAATTTGTTCAACATTTATTGAGTTTTGACTCTGTCAGATGGTAGGCTAAGCAGTAGTGATACACTACACACTGAATAAGGTACAACCTCTGCCCTCAAAGACCATGTGTTCCATGTTCCGTGACTCCATTGGTTGGCTTTTCCTTATCTTCTGCCTAGGACTCAGCAATCTACTTGGATGATGAAGTCTGCATAGTATCTAGCTTTCTTGATGGCCACAGCTTAATTCTAAGTCGTGAGCACCCAAACACACATATTCTGTACTTAGGCACCTCTCAGTCTGCCCAGGTTTTGGTAGTTTTGTTTGTAAAGTTTTACATGTGGTCCTGCTGAATTTTATCTTCTAAGATTTAGTCTATCAAGTTCCAGCTATCCACATTTAAAAAATATTCATTATATTCACTCTCATTCAAAATGATAAAAAAAAATGTATAGACAAAACAAAAATAGATTCATAGAAACAGAGATCAAACTCATGTTTGCCAGAGAGAGAGGATGGGGGTGAGTTCAAAAAGGAAAGGGGGCCTGACCTGTGGTGGCGCAGTGGATAAAGCATTGACCTGGAAATGCTGAGATCGCCAGTTCAAAACCCTGCACTTGTCTGGTCAAGGCACATATGGGAGTTGATGCTTCCTGCTCCTCCCCCAGTTCTCTCTCTCTCTCTCTCTCTCTCTCTCTCTCTCAGTCTCTCTCCTCTCTAAAATGAATAAATAAAAAGAAAAAAAAACCAAAATATAAAACTAAAAAGGAAAGGGGATTATAGTCAGTAATATTGTGGTGATAAATTAGTACAGTGACACTGTTACTAGACTCAGTGTGGTGTCTCATGGTGAGGTATACAAGTGTTGAATCACTATATTATACACCTGAAACTAATATACGTCAGCTAGACTTGAAAATATATAAGTAAATTTAGAAGAAGAGAAAAGATACTGACCAAGGCAGACCCCTGCCGCCCAGCACTGTTCCTGCCCCGTGGCCAGTGCTGAAGCTCTTCGCGAGCTGCACACTGCCTACTTAGGCATGTGGAAGCAGTGGCCCTGAAACTGGCTCACAAGGCCTCAAGAGGGTCTTTTCAAATGTTTACCCAAAGTCTCACTTCTATGTTGGTAACATTTTCCTAATTCTTGGTCTCGGGATCCTATCGCAGGAACAACAGGAGACTGAAGAAATCACTTGGTTTTGGTGACTCTATGTGGATTCTTTTTGGTTTGTTTTTGTTGTTGGGTTTTTGTTTTGTTTTGTTTTAGAGAAAGGCAGGGAGAGAGAGACAGAGAGGCAGGCACATTGAGCTATTCTTGTATGTGTCCTGACCAGGGATCAACCCGGCAGCAACCTCTGCGCTTCAGGACTGCGCTACCACCAGCTGAGCTATCTAGCCAGGGCTTAATTCTATACTTATTGATTGATTTTTTTAGAGAGAGAGACAGAGAGAAGAAGGAAGAGAGAATGGAGGGGGAAGGGAAGCACCCATTTGTTGTTCTACTCAGTCATGCGCTCATTGTTGCTTCCTGTGTGTACCCTGACCTGGGATTGATCGCATAACTTTATTGTTTCTGTACAACACTCTTAACAGACTGAGCTAACTGATCAGGGCTCCATGTTGATTCTTTTTAATTTTTTAATTTTTATTTTATTTATTCATTTTAGAAAGGAGAGAGAGAGGGAGAGAGAGAGAGAGAAGGGGGAGGAACAGGAAGCATCAACTCCCATATGTGCCTTGACCAGGCAAGCCCAGGGTTTTGAACCGGCGACTTCAGCATTTCCAGGTCGACCCTTTATCCACTGCGCCACCACAGGTCAGGCTCCATGTTGATTCTTAATGATCACTAGTACATTAGAGATTCTTAAGTCAGCCCTTTAATTAAATGTGCTATTTGGTGTGTGTGGGGGGGGGGGGGAATACTAGAATGAGGGGCCCTAGTATGAGGTATGCAAAATATTCCTTGATTCCTCTTAAAATCACCCCTGTATCTCCAGGCCATCAGTTTTCTTGGCATCACGCTTGCTCTGAGATTTCCTAGCCACCTCCATTGCAAATCCTCTCTGCAGAGATAAGGTCGGGGTAGAACTCTCCAAAGCCAACAGGAAACATCCATTGCCTCTGACAGGACCATCCTAATTAATAATAATCACAATAATATTGTGCTTTGCATTTTATCCAGGGACAGCGAATGCTTTATGAACATTATTTAATTAAGCCAATCCCATGAGGGGACCGGGGAAACTGAAAGATCGGCTTCATCTCTGTGGAGGTAAGGAGACCTGTCGGGAGGAGCAGGGCGACAGTGCGGGAGCAGAGTGGGAGGGCGGGAGAGGGGGACACTTACATGGAGAAGGGAGACTGATGGCCACCTTTCCAGCCAGCCACCAGCCACGCACCTGAAGGAAGTCCAGGTATCGGAATCCTTCTGAGACGCTCCTATGGGGTTTCCTGTTTGTCACTCCAAAATTACAGTGATGCTTCTAGATGTGATTTTAAATTTGCTGAAGAAAATGCTGATAAGATTATGTTTACATTTCCTTTCTCTTGCTGCCCAACCCCCTCTTTCCTTGGCCACCTCTCTGGGGCTCAAATTTGTCAGCCACGGACTGAATGAGGCACAGTCAGGTAAAACAAATGACTATGTTCACTGTCAATGCCACTCCCAGACCTTATTCCATCACAGCTGGTGCTCAGAGCCTCGATCAAGGTCTGGCCAGGAGAAAGCCATTGTGGAGTCATCTAGGGCAGTTCTGTTCTTGCCCAAGAGGCGCATGCGTCTGTGCAGATGTACAGCCCGGGGCACGGATCGGTGTCTGCTCTGTCCCGGGGAATCCAGACTCTTTAAAGGACTTCCCTAATCACCTAGGACAAAAACAGAACAAACAGTTCAACTTCATCTTTATTAAACTCCCTCAAGAAAAAAACTCTGTGTGATATTGGATCATGGAAAAAAATCATCTGAAACTTGGCTCTACTTGACTGAACTATAACATGTAGAAACCACTTCTTTGTAATTGTGGGGACTTTTTAAAATAAAACTTTTACTTTCCCTGAGAAGTGTTTGCTAAGCAAATCGTCTTCACTTTAGCACCCAGCCACAACATCAAGGTGTGTTGGCTTGAATGAAAATAAATGGAATGGAATGCTCTTTCCCAAAGGAGTTCCTTGTCTGTCTTCACACTTGACCACTGCCTCATGCTCGCATACCCGAAGCCTTCAGTTTCCCTGGCCGTGGCTTTCCTCTCTAGTAAGACTTCTCCTGATCTGATCTCCCTGGGCCAAATGATGAAAGAGAAGAAATCAGGAAAGGGAACAACTAGTTATCGGGATTAGTAAACATCAACAACCACTCCCTGTTGTGTTGATGACTTTCACTTTGTGGGAAATTGCCATAATTTCTATGTTCACCTTTCCATCAGGGAATAACGCCCATACATCAGCCATCACTGGATTGAGAACTGTTCACACCGAATTCTCTTTTAGGAAATTCTCCTACATACTTCCAGCTGTGGAGAGAGAAAATGTGCACACACTCAAGTACGTACATATAGGCGATATACAGACAGATAGAGATATCTGGATCTATCTATACACATTCTCATCCCCTCCATTCACTGCCAACGTCAGCCACTTCAGAGATGAGGAAATGAAGTGCTATTTTTGGAGAAAAGACTGATCTTTCATGCGGACTGTTCAGAAAATGACCCAGCCTGCCACCCATTCAGACCTCTAGGCATTGAAGCGCTGCTTTGTTCCCGCACTCGGCTCCACTCAAAGTTCATCCTCTGGGATGGAATGAGCCTCCCTCTGCCAAAGGAACAGGCTCCCCCAGCATTGCTGCTGCTGCTGCTGCACCCTCCCTGTGTCTGCCGGACATGTAGTGGGAGACAGAATGAACCTGGGCTTTTCAAAACTGGCTGCCCAATTATATTTTTAAAAAGATGTTTTGCTGACATCTAGAGGCATGTGGGTAATAACACTTATTAATAATGGTTCTCTGCACTGATCGGGTGCCTTGCATCGCGTGCCCCAGCTCTGCACATACATTAATGAAATACCCATCACAGCACCACTGTGAGGTAGTGTAAGTAAGCATTATTATGTGCAAAGAATGTATTGATTTTTTTTTCAAAGCAATATATAGCTGAGGCATCGAGGGAAAACCCGTAAGAGCATGAATTAAGGAAGAAAAGCAATACAGTGAATGTAAAAGAAAACAAAACTAAAAATTACCACCATCCCCCCACCCATGCTCTTTAGGAAGAAATGATTACTTCACAAGTTCCGAGGGCCTGAACTTTAACTAATTTGGTTGTTAGCCACTTATGCAAAAGCACCTAGGAAATTGGAGAGAGGGAGTCATCAATAAAATTCCAAGTCTTCTTTTCAACCCCATTCACAATGCTCCCTGCTATGGGCTTTCCTCCGCCCGGGCATTCCTGGTAGTTAGTATGGGGCTGGCATGGTAGACAGCGCTTAGATTTATGACAGAGGCATTTTGTTTATGGTGGGGTGGGGGCCTGCGGTGGGGTGCATAGAAAAGGGAGAAGAAACTGTAGCCAAGTTTGTCTGCAAAAATATGCTTGGAGGTTGCGGAATTTAAACTATGCCACTGAGTGTAGCTATTTAAAGCAACTATCTTTTGGAATTCTTCTAGCTTTGTTTTATGGTAGCGGCTCAGTGGCATTTTTATTTTTTATTTTTTTTAAAGTGGTAACTATTCCAGGTTCTTATTTTCAGCATGCTTCTGATTTCTTCTCATGGAGCTAAAACTTCTGGGGCTTACTATTCATTTCTAAGCTGAAAGGTAACATTCTACTTAAAAAGAAGTGTCATAAAATCACTAGCTTGCAGACACCAGGACTTGATAGGGAGGACTTGAGAAGTGCTTCATATTCTTCCCAGAAGTTATTGCAATGCTTTGCTTTTATGAGGATAACAATAAGTTGCTTTTAAAACAACTTATTCTGCTCAACACTCATATGCATTGGGTTTGAAAAGAAAATGTAACAACAAAATAAAGTGAACATGAGTGAGTGAGCCCAAACGGCTGTTGGGGAATCAGGGGTGCTTATGTTTTGGAGTTGACACCAAAATTAAAAACTGCCACCTTGTGCTGCACCCGCCCCCTGCCACTCACACACTATTACTTTGTTCCCATACTTCCGGCACATCAGAACCTGAGTTTGTCACCATGAACACGGCTGCCTCCATTGCATTTGAGGGAGGGGGATCAAATTTTAGACCAAGGCTCAAAATCAGTGAAAGAAATGCTGAGCAAAGCTGGGCCCGGGTATTATAAGAGCTGCTCCCCGGCACCTTCCTGGGAGGCTTGCTTCTTCCAGTCTCTGCTCATGTGTGAGCGTGTACATTTATTTTCGCTTCCTATTGCCGTACTGACAAAAACCCTACCAATTCTAAACTTATTAGCAAAAATATGTATTCTGTTGTTTTGTTTTGTTTTCTAGACTTGATCTATGACGGGTTGATCAAGGCATTTGATCGATTTTCTTGCCGACTTGTAAGTCCAATCAGATGTCCTGAAGACAGTGGAATTTTGTTTGCGGTGGGGGTGATTGGAGTCGCTCGGAACTGTGGCTCCTTCTGGGGAGAGGCAGGCCAGAGTGCGCCCTGGAGACACGGGGAGAGGGCCCCTGTGCAAGGGAGGAAGTGTCCACCGGAAGAGAGGCAGCAAATACGTGATACACCATCCGTCTCTAAATGTGGCCTGGGTCTGCCTCAGTGATTCTGAAGCAACGGAAGAAGCCCTTGCCTCTTCCTCCTCCCCTTCCTCCTCTCCTCCTCTCCTCCTGCCTCTGCCCTGCTGGGACCTGCTGTTCCCAGACCTCACGTCTTCACTACACTCCAACTGTATTCTGGGGTAAGGAGGCTTCAGGATCTTGCCTGGAAACTCACACACCATCAATAATCTGTTTCTCGGGGGAAATGCCTTTCAAGTTCCAAAGTATACAATAACAAGACAGTTTCAGAAACCACTGAAAAGTTGGAGCCTGCTTCGCCACCAAGCACGGAGTGTGAGAGGGCCGCGGACCCCACCTCCTCCCACCCGGCTCTACGTTTCTTGCCGTTTCAGTTCCTGGTTCAGCTCGTGGACGTTGCAAGTTATGCTTGCTGTGATTTTAAGGAAAGATTTTATGATCAAATTTTCTGTGTGCCTCCTTTTCCTGTAAACAGATATGCAGCCTCTTGTCCAAGACAGCAATTTATATACCAGGTGAATATTAACAAATTTGCATTTCACTTCTTTTTTAATGGTTATATGCCCCCTTGGTGAAAAGCAAACTGGAAAGTTAAAATATGATCATGCACTAGTAATGTGCACCCATTTGCAAAGCAGCTAGTGTTATAAAAATGTGTAGGTCCTAAAAATTAAGGCATTTGCTAATTTAAAAAAAACTTATTTTGGGGACTTGCAGCTTTGGAGGGTCATTATTCCAATAAAATATATAGAGTTAGTGGAATCAGTGAATGAAGATAAAAAGGACTTCTTTGCTGCTTGGTTTCATCCACACTTCAGGGATGAGTTAGGGAAAGAGTTGGGAGATACAGAGTGGAGACACGTTGTTGGTTTATACATGGGCATCAGTGTGGAATACAGAGACCAGCAAGTTTCTTCCTCATTGTTGCTGCCTCTCACCACTCTTAGGACTCTCAATTTCTTTTTTTTTTAATTAAGTGAGATGTGGGGAGGCAGGGAGGTGGGAAGGCAGAGAGACAGACTGTTGCATGTGCTCTCATTCACGATGCTCTGCCTATCTGGAGCAGCTGCTCCGTTGCTCAGCAACTGAGCTATTTCAGTTACTGAGGCAAGGCCATGGAGCTATCCTCAGTGCCTGGGCCAACTTGCTCAAACCATTGGAGCCATGGTTGTGGAGGACCAGGGTGGAGGAGGGGGGGAGAAAAGGAGGAGGTGTAGAGAAGCAGATGGTCGCTCCTTCTGTGTGCCCTGACCTGAAATCGAACCCAGGACTTCCACATGCCAGACCGTGGCTCTGCTGCTGAGCCAACCGTCCAGGTGGACTCTCACTTTCTTTTCATGATCCCAGCAGCAACAAGTTGGTTCATGAATCTGACTATGAACTGGTCTCTGGTTCAAAAAATTAAAAGATACTCTTAATATATGTCTATTCTTTGTCCAAAACCCTCTAATAACTTCTCTCCTACGTTGAGTAAAAGCCAAAGTCCTAATTGCACCTGACATGCTCCTTGCTGGTCTGTCCCCCTTACCCTTTTGACTTCAGCTCCTAAGCTTTCCCAGTCATTCACTCCACTCAGGCTTCCTTGCTTTGCCTGAGGCACTTTAGCCATACTCTTGCCTCAGGGCCTTTGCACTTGCCATTTAAAAGATATCTGCCTGGCTCCCTGTCTCCATTTCTTCAGGTCTTGACTTAAGTGTCACCTTCTCAGGGAGGTCTTCCCAGGCCTTCATCTAATTTTTAACACTCTTTTCCCTTCTCTAAACCAACATGCTTTCCATCCTCCAACTCTGCTTTAATTTTCTTTTTGACATTTATATAAACATGATATTGTTTATACTTTACATCTTTATCTTGTTTTTTGTTGGTATTTCTCAAGTAGAACAAAAGCGTAAGGTCAGGAATTATTACTGTGCTTACTGCAGTATCCTCAGGACCTAAAACAATATTTTGCAATTACTAGGTACTCAACAGATACGTGTTAAATGGATCTTGGGGGAAGTCTTGGGGATCAAAGGCAGATATTGTTCATAGAAAACTGATGTGTAAGTGTGGGAGCACCAGGCACTGAGTTTAAGTATGCAGAGAAATTAACTTTCTTTAAAGTGGCCAGTTGAACAAATTGAAATCACAGACCGAATTATGCCAACAAGCCTTTAATGAAACTGCCACAAGTTCATTCAAGGCTGCCCAGATGATTTCAGAAGCAATGTGGCAGTGTGTCTATTTCAGAGTGATATATGCATGTTCACTGCTAATGTTTCTTTCAGAAATCTTGTGTAGCTTCAGTGAAGCTAATTTATAAACCTTAACTACTGTAGCTCATTTAACTCGCTAATTTTAGACATTGTGTTGAATTAAAATCTGCACTTTATTGTGTATCATTTTGTCTACTGCTAAAATTAATATGCATTTTTTAATGTTTGACTACAAATGTTTCAAATACATATTTAAGCTTTAAGAAGCATTTGTGTCAAGATTTTTTTTCTTTTGTACATTTTAGAGGCTGCCTTGTGGAATCATACACCTACCAGAAAAAGTTTCTCATGCCTAAGGCCTGCATGGAGCAAGTCAGGAAAGACGCTAGCCTCATGCGCTAAGTCAGTAAACACTCACTTTCATTTCTCTCTCCTATTGAAACAGCAAGAAAATGAGGTTTGGAGAAGTATATGGAAAATAGTAGCAATTGGTGTCAACATTCTGGCTAAAGAGATGAGAGCTTACATAGGCAGTAGGCTACATTGCCAAAAAAAAAAAAAAAAGTGTCAAACTGACAAATGGACTCGAGTCAATCAAATCAATGTAACTTAGCCAATTTGTAAGCATGTTTGAAGAGCTAATATGATTATAATCTTTCGCCCTACCTCCATTTACATTTGATGGCTGGCTAAAAGCCCTATCTATGTTGATAAAGTGTTTTCACATTTCCACCTGTGTTCAATGTATGTACATTTTTCTCCCCTGCATGGTTCTCACATTCAGGATGGAACTTTTTTCTGTCAGTCTTGCCTTCTTCCACTCGCTCCCCATGCCCGACATGCCTTCCTTTCCCATCTTGACACATTCTGGTGCTTAATACAATGCTACACGTGTAGAAATAATCTCAATAGATCATGGTTTACAAAAAACAACAACAAGAAAACCTCTTAGCTTTATGCCTATGTGTGTGTGCACACTTACGCTGGGCCCTAGATAGAAACATAGTCGTATTACAAAGGAAAGCTACATCCCCAGAGAGGTGCTCAGCTGTTACTTTTCAGGCTACTTCTACACATATTCAACTACCCATTTCTTCAGACAGGACCATGTCTTTGCACAACCTACTTCCCGCAATCATGAGACTGCATGAACGCACTCGACGCTTAGTAGTTTGAGGACGTAGGTTATGTGGTCCACAGAGAGGAGAAGACTTAGACACTGGGAAGAAGCAGCTTTATTATTTACAGGGAAGAGTAGTTCCTCATTTTTGAAGCACAGGTAGTATAAAGAATATTCTTTTTTTTTCAATTTTCTTAAACATAATTGGCATTTTCTTTGAGTTAATATCTATAAACAACTTTTGAGGTATTGGGCCAAGTTTTAGTCAAAGTTATGACTATAGAAAAGAAAGAATAAATAAAAGGTATGGTTCACAATAGCCCTGACTAGAAGACAGCGAGGGATGGTGGGAAGAGCATGACACTGGTCAGAACAGCATGGTTACGTCTTAGGTCCACCCCTGGTGAACTAACTGCGTGTCATCTTTAGTAAATTAGCACTCTAACTTATTTAAATGAGTGCTACCATATTTGTTTTATATGGAAGGAAGCAAAGGCTCAGAGGGCTTACAAAAAAAACACAAAAATAATATGCAACTAAAGTGCTTAACACACAGTAGAAGCTTGACAGATGTTGACTCTCTAAAGATAACAATAAAAATGTTACCTGCATTTAGGAAGCTTTCACCGTGTTCCAGCACCGTGTAGAGTGGTTTATCTGTTGTTTCACTTAATTGTCAGAACCTTCTGCACCTTTTTGCAGGTGGGGAAACTGAGACACAGGAGGCTAGCACAGCTCTGAACACCATGCTCTTCCCTGGGAAGGACCACAGCAGCCTCACATTTGCCAAGGACTTTGTCACAATGTCAACATTGAGAGAGTTTTCCCACTTTTTTTTATTGAATTTATTAGGGTGACACTAGTTAACATAATTAAACACAGACCTAAACCCTTAAGCTCGCCTTACACAGCAACGGGTAATTACACATCGAGTCAACTTTTTATATCTTCTGAAATAAATCCCATATTTTCCTGCACTATCAAAACTTAATGAGGTTTATTTTGTTTTGGAGGATCCGATCATAGGTAGTTCCCTACATTTATAAGTTCATTTTCTGCAGCCAAGGACATTTTCCCTAAATTTCATCTTTCTATTAAGAGTAAAAGAATAAGATCACTTGGACGTGAGGAAGTGAACCATTTAGATGGTGAACCATTTCTCGTGTTTGGCTAAGACTACCTGGGTGACCCCCATGCCTCTCACGAATAAATCAACTCCCTTCTGATGCTCTGTAGCAATTCTGATATCTTTATATCCCCAAATCATAATGTGGGGAAGGGGCTGGAACAAATGATCAGCGCTTTTGAAGGATTTCATGGTCTCTTCCTAGTCAGGACTAGGGCATTGAGAACGTCAGTAGGATATCCTGGAGAGTTATGAATTAGAAGCCCCATAACTTCTTGAAGTTTAAACAGCCCCAAATTCCTGAGTTCAGCACAGAGTCAAGATTAGAGCATGCATGCTTACAGGTGGGAGAATGAAGAGATGGGACTCAGCGGGGGGTGTGAGTGACTGAGCCGTGATAGTCAGCATGGGGGGAGGGGAGGAGCAGGGGAGGAGCAACTTCTATTTCAATTTGATGTAAAATGGCTCCCCCCTACCCCCCCCCCCCCCAAAGGCATCACATTAGAATCAACATGCTTCTCATAGGAACAAAAAGGGAGCACAAAACTGGTTATTGTGAGTTTTACAGCAGCTAACAGTTGGTTAGTACTTTACAGTTGACACAGTATTTTCTTAATGAAGTAGCACTTTGAGCCTCCCCAGAACGCAGGGCGATATTACGGGACATTGCTGTGCTTCACTGATGAGGAGACTGCGAGCTCAAAGGGAAGGTTGGTGCCGCAGGTGGGCAGCATGCAAGCATTGCCTCCAAACATCAGGACCGCTTTGCAAGATCAAACTCATCATCCTCATTTTACCAGTAAGGAGAAAGAAGTCAAGCAAACCGACTGAAAATGGAGCTGATGAATGACAGAAATGGAATCTGAACTCTGCCCTGCCCAGCTCCAATTGGATCATGACCACAACACTCTGCCATTTCTGGGTGTTTCCTTTCTTTCTTTATGGTCTATTAGCTTCTGTGCACTGTAAGCCAACCCCAGCACCGCTGTGTAAGGATCATGAATGGGAATAGGTAATTGAAGGTCCTTAGATGGGTATCAAGTTGGGTTCCTAGGAGGGTGAAAAACGTGCAGAAGCGAAGTGTCAGCAGAGCCCCTGGTGAGCGATTCCTCACCAAGAACAATGAAGTGGAATGCGTCTGTAACACATGGTCAATGTTCACACAATTCCAAGGCATGGTGCAAAAGGTGTACATGCCTTATAAAAAATGTCAGCAAGACAGAAAAGGCACGTATGTCAGAAGAGCTTTGGACTCACAGCCTCAGATGGCCACTACACTGTTTCTGTGCTTTGTGATTTCCTCTTACCTGTGTATAAAGTTCAGGGCTCCGGTCAAATCCGAACAACAGGTGTTTATTGGGAATCCACTGTGTATGAGTTACCTGAAAATGAAGGTATGACCATTAGGAAAAAGTAGCATGTTTTTCAGCTCCCCTTGAATCTTATCAATGATCTCAAATCACTTCAAAGCACTTTTTATTCCAATTTTCTTAGGCTTTCTAATTTAATAAAGAAATTTCATGAAAATCAGCATTGGCTTATTATGACCCTTCTCCCTTAGAATGAGGTGAAATGTGGAATGTGAATATCCATATACCAACATAGGTATATACATCTATCTATGTATCTATTTATACAAAGGCACATATATATGCATAATTAAGACTTATTAAAGGTGATAATGGTTTCCATGAAAGTCATTGTTTTGTGAGAACTAGGGAAATATCCTCACAAGCCAAAAGTTTCATTTAATATATCAGAGCGCTGTAATACAGAATATAGTCAATGAGATGGTAATAACCATGTGTGGTATCAGACAGGTACTAAACTTATGGGGTAATCAAGTTATATAAATGTCTAACCACAATGCCACACACCTGAAACTAATATTATATTGTGTTTATTGTAATTGAAAAATTAAGACAGTTATCTGAAAATCTTCAATTGTATCAGAAAAAAGATAGGCTACACATATACAAATAATCCTGGAGTCCACTTTCTTATCCCTCTGTGTGCTCTGCGTCACAGGACTCTTCCTTTTATTTCTTTGGTTCTCCCTCTCCCAAGTCTCTCCCTCTTTTTGCCTTTATTAGGGAGTCTTTGTCCTTTAGCCAGGAGCAAGCCTCCGGGCCATCCCCATGTTCTAATAAAGCAGTCCTTTTGTCAATGGTGGTAATGATTACCTCTTTTGCAGCTGCCCCTGGTGTTGCATTTTGTAACACAATTTGGCCTCTTTGGGCTCTGGTTAGTCCTATTAAACGTACGGCAGGGGTTCCCTGTTTGATCTCTAATTGATATAATTGACTGGGAATAATTGGCAAGGCTTTATAGATGTTTATTGATAGCTAATTTTCCTTCATCCATTGTTTAATTCGATAAGAGCATAACCTAATTTATTGTCACTCCAATAGGGATCCATTATCCTTTTGATAAATGCTTCTGGGGCCAACTTGTCAGTAACTGATTTCAAAGAGCTGTTTAGTGCACAGAGTCCGTCATTAGTTAATGGCAGTTTAGAAAGCTAATGATGTTATAAATTACAATCAATAAGAACATGGAAATTACAGTTGTTGAGCAAGATAATACCATATTATTAAACCAACAGTCAGCCATACCTTTGCTTACTATCTGTGTGGAGGGTTTGTGAATCTATTTAATGATCTTCGTGATTATCCCAGAAAGCCATCTATCAGGAGGGAGGCTGTGGGAATGCTGCACTCATACCGGAACCCCATTTCAGAAGGACGGGTGAGTTGTGCTAGTAATGGAGGGAATCCGAAGGCCTGGCACACAAGCGCAAACATGTTCACAGTCCTCCGTCTTCTCAGTCTGCAATCTGACCCCATCACACTGGCTCAAAATTCACAACATAGGCACAGGAGCTCCTTTGGATTTATCAACATGCTTGCTTAACCTTGGAATTTCCAGATATCATCATCTAATTTATTCAAAATATCTTGTTGGCAAGCAGCATTGTTTGATTTTTCAGAAAACTTCCCTGTAGTACTTCATGTCACTGTGTTCATACACTTTACAGTATATATGGGAGGTGTGTGCGCGTGCGCGCACACACACACACACACACACAGAACACACCACATATATGCATTGAATTTCTTCCATCAATGGCACCCTGACCAATCTTCTAGAACTTTTGGTGCTCAAGGTTGCCAGCTAGCATGGCACTCTGTCTTAGAGGACCCAGAATTGATTCAAGATACTACCTTGTATGTCTATCCTTACTGGGTGGTGGTTAGGTCTTTCTTAAGTTCTTAGTTATTGAGACTGGTCAATTTTTTTGACATAGAACCTAAACATTGGCAGAGTCTTTTTATTTTATTCTCTGAGTCTCATGTGTTCCTGGAAGTCACTCATCTCCCTTGAACACTCCTCTGAGTAATAGAGAAAGAAATTCTTCAAATTATGCATTATACTTTCAGCATATAGTTTCTCATCAATTCTTTTCTGATATATATATATATATATTTCTCATCATTTCTCTTGTTCTCAACTAATAAGGCAGTGGGCATAGTGAGCCCAAGATGAGAATTAAGTTACCAGCCAAATCTTTTTTGGAGAGGAAACAAATACTTTGTTTTCTAATCCTTTTTCTAAAGCCTTAGTTGGTAGACCATAAAGCTAGAAAAACTAGGAAGGTGTATAAGACTCAGTTCAAAATAGAATTGTCAAATTGGAAGAAAATTAAAATACACATTCTGAAAATGATTCTCAAGAATCAGCTAAGATAAAGGACAAAACCTCTCTCCTAATAAGGATTTATTACCGAAGAATTAAAGCAAGATAAACTAACACAACTTGGGGCTATGTCATACTTATAAGTCCTTATTTACCAAGAATCTGTAGAACCTGAAGCTACTAATTTCTGCCTTTTGAACTCCTCTTGTAACTCACTGAAATAAGTGAAGGAAGAACATACTAAATATAAAAAACACTTTCTACTTCTCCTGTGTGAGTTGTTTTTATCGCCATATGGTCATTCTTATTTTCACAACATGCAGTAGTAATTTCTTTGTGAGGAAGAATACAATGTTCAGCTAAAGCAAAATTGATCTTCATAGATATGCTATTTAGATTTCAGTAAAGCATAAACACTCATCATAAATGTTATCAATGTTTCAATGCTTAAAAGGCATATTTTCTAAGGGGAGAGTTACTGTTGAATGGTTGCAGAGTTTCCAATTGGTATAAAGAAAAAATTATGAAGATAGCGGTGTGGTTGCACAAAAGTGTGAGTGTACTTAATGTCATCGAAATGTACATTTAAAAATGGTGAACATGGCAAACTTGATTTTAGTGCATTTTACCGCCATATAAAAGTAATGCTTTCTAAAGCAATAGTTCTGATGTATTAACATTCAATGATCAGAAATTTAACATGGACAGAAAACAAGAAAAAAAATCCTTATTGTTTTGAGAAGGCTTAAAATGCAGGTGATTTTATCTACATCTGTTCATCTATTCCATCCATATTGGCTATTTGAGAGAATTTAGCAAATAACCTTGTTCTTCCTCTCATCTTTGGTTCTGAAGCAGAAATGAGAAGGTCAAAAGCAGAACTAAGACATGGTTGGTGGAGATAGAATGATGTAAATTTAATGGTTAGTTTCCACAAGAAATTTTCAAAGAGGATGCAAACATTAGGATTTCATTTATTTATACAATAAAATTTATTGAGTGATTCCCTGTCATGTGCATTGTAATAAAGCACGCACTATGAAAAACACAAAAAATATTTCTTGTGAGATCAAATTCTGATTGGAGAGAGAACACACAAAGAGCAAAAAGCATGTGAAAAAAAATTGAGTTAATGATCTAAATTAACATTGTGCCAAGCAGAATGGGGTTATTTGCCAGATGAGCTGTAAACCCAGAGCAATGTAAGTTATCTGGTCCTGGGTTCAGAGACACCTTTGTGTGGCAGGTGGTGCACAAGGTGCGCACTGATACATGAGTGAATTCGGAGAGAGGAGGAGAAACAGAGAAGGGAAAGAGCATGAGCCAAGGTGAGGAGACGGCAATGAATGCATAATGTCTAGCAGCCAGGATGGACCCAAAGAGACACATAGTCAGACCACAGTAATTGTCCACATCTCATACAGTAAGTCCATGAACGCAGATAGTGTCAGAAAAAGAAGGGACTCTTAACACCATTTAGTGTGGAAGAATCCCAATTACAATATGGATGGGATAAGATAAAGGAAAAATACAATGCAGCTTTGAAATCTGAAGACCATTTGTTAACTATGGAAATATAGTCTTCTAAAACTGTATATTTTACATATGTGTGTATATGTGTGTGTGTGTGTGTGTGTAATTTTTTTATGCCTAGCATTACATTAAGAAAGATGAAATGGAATTATGGTTTTGGCTCCAAAAGAGATCAACATTTAATATAAAGTTTTATATAAAAATAAAACAAAATATCACTCATGATTCAAAATACCTTATTTTATCTACTCATTAAAAAATGTAAGTTTTGCAAAGGTAAGAGTTTTTGTCTATTTACTATATTCTCAGCACTTAGAACAACCTTAAAGATAATAGGTGCTCATAAATAATTCTTGATTATTCTTGGCCATACTTGTTAAGTGATTTGTTCTACAATAGTACTGATTCAAAGCAATCTCCTACATTATCTCTGTTTCTACAGGGCTGTATAGTTCAATTTTTTTTTCATTTATTCCATTTTTATTTATTTAGCAGTTAGTATGTGCTCAATGAGGATACAATGATGAGAAAACCCAAAGAGTCTTGCTCTCATAGAGATCATAGTCTAATTAGGAAGATAGATATGAAGAAAATAATCAGACGAATGAAATATAATGGCAAATGATGTCCTAAGAACCATCGGGATGAGTACCAGGTTCTGTAGATGTGCAACAAGGCGAAAAAGGCCCCTTTCACAGAATAAGCTAAAAGACTCTTAATTATCTTAAATTTTAAAATGCAAGACTTACTTATTTTTGTTTTTTGGCACAGCATTTAGCTTAGGGTTCTGTCCACAATAACTGATCAGTAGACATTATTGATGGAGTTATTTTGAAATTGGTAGTTCAAACATTTCACTCACTAATAAAAATAACCAATTAGCCAGAATACTTTATTACTAATAAATCTAAATAAACAGGTCATTACTCTCATTTATGTTTTCTTAAAAAGAAAGAAAGAAAAATTAGATACACACTTTTCCTCATTATATAACTTTGCATAGTATAAAGTTAAATTCAAATCAAGAGTATAGCAGTGAGTTGTTGCCTGATCATGTTGGTCTATTCCTTAAATATACCAATTGAATCAATGCTGTTTCTAGGGAGAGGCTGAGGAGACTTTACTTAATGATCATGTGTGAAGAGGGTATCATGTGTAATGTCTACCATTTCGAAATCTTGGGTTTTCACTGAACCGAGAAATTCTTTTGAACATATTTTTGCTGCACAAAACATGAATATACTATTGTGCATATTTTATGTCTCCCTAAGGCTTTACATTGAGCCATATCTCACAGAATCTCCATTCAGGGGCATAAGGAGGAGTACCAGGAGGAGGAGGGATTTCCCACCAAACACCGGTCTCCCCTTCCCTCTCTGGTTCCTTTAACATCTCTATCTACTTCTTCACTGTCAGGTAGCGTCAGAGTCATCTTCATGGAAACCATTTGTAATCTTGCAAAAACGGATTGTCATACTGGGACGGGGATAAACAGGAGAGTCAATGAAATCTTTAAAAAATAAATGAACTATTCTACATCCAGACATGGGCTGTTAACAATAAGGAAGGGTCGACGCTTGGCACAAGTCTTGGGGAGGGAGCGGATTCCAGGAGACGCCGCATCTGTCTTCTGTGAGCCACTGGCTGCCCTTCCAGCGTGCTCTCTCTGTGCCATTGAAGACCCAGCAGAGAAGTGAGAAAGTGAAGGCAGCTGCTGGCAGATCGATTTCCTTGCTCCACTAGCTTCCTGACATGGCCAAGTTTGGCTCTATCCCATTTTCAAATTGAAAATGTATACAGAAATGAGAAAAGCCACCACACCCAACAATGAATTAATAATAGCTACCAACAAGCTGCGAGGGCCGTGATAGTCCCAATGCTCCCCAATTCGGTTCCCATTGCCTGAGAAAGGGAATTTGTCCTTAAGCTGCTTATTTTCAAACTACATGTGAGGACAACCAACTGTATGGCATGCTTATCCAATAAGGCATAGCAAGGGAACTACAGAACCGGATGGGAGGGAGTGAAAAGAAATCTACATTTCACAGCGAGCCAGCCTGAAATAAAGCAGGCAGGATTATGAGACACATGTACAATTCTCCACGGTCCCTAAAGTCTCTAGCGGAAAGGTAGAAATGAACTAATTTATTAGTAAAATCACATCAGGGGCAGTAATTTCATGTTAGTGAATTTACATGTAATAACATTAGGCTCCCCACCTCCATTTCACCAGTGTGGCCCTACCCGATGATGAATGAGGTGCCTAAAGAAAGATGATAGTTTGATTGTTTTCACAGCAAACAGATCAGCATTTTAATTTCTTGCCTCTGTGTTTATTGCTTATTTGGCCCCTTGCTCGGCTTGTACAAACTTGGCTAAATGGAAATGAATAAATGTAATTACTGCGGGTGACAGTGGTAATCTGTGTGGGTTTTTCATATTGGCTTTGCCAGCGTTAATCTAATCACCAGAGAATGTGTCACTGCACAAATGCACTGACAGAAAGCAGAGTTCTCAGTCAGTGCCAAAGACACGCAGGCTGGGAAGCACAGATGCAGACGGCTGTTCTGCCCCCATGGCTTGCTCTCCCTCTGCTAGCGCCGCGGAAGCTACCCACGTATCCTGGAAGGGGAATGTGTGTGTACAAATGGTTCGCAGTTTGTAGTATGGGGGGAACCCGAAAGGAGGCGCACAGTTGACCCTGAAGCCAAAACAAATGATAACCAATGTTTCCCCTCCTTGTGGCGGACAAGGTGTCTCAGGGCATAAGGGCAGTGAAGACTGAAATTTTCCACATCTCCCCAATAATAACTAGATGGCTGAGAGGGCTGTTAATAAGTGGCATCACCTTCCAGGGTTTTGTTTCCATCTAAAAGAGGGACATGGGACAAGTCAGATTGCTTGATGTTTGCATTGCAGAAGGAGCAGCAGGGGGTGAACCAGGCAATCACTGTGGGGTAGGAAGGATGAAATCAGATAATGTATGTTCAAGTGTCTTGCAAACTACAAAGCAAAGCTAAATGGAGCAGAAGAGAGTCCTCTGTATACAGATTTTATTATATATGAGATTTATTTTTTATCAAAGCAGCAGGGAAGCAAAAGATTATTCAGTAAATGGTAGTTGAATGGCTGGTTAGCATTTTGGAAAAAATAATACATCAAGTCTTTCTTGTGAGTCTGAATATTGGTCAAAAGCAATTCCAGATGGATAAAATAATTAAATGTGAAAAATAAAATGTTAGGGGAACCAGATGAGGGATTTAATAGTCACTGGATTTGGGAGGTTTTAATGGTTTTACACTAAAGAAAAGAAAAAGAAAACAGTAAAAGAAATAATGAAGAAAGAATAAACAAATTTGATGACATTAAAGCAATAAAATTCTTTGGTTAAAAGAAGGTAGCCCAAATGGGAAAGCAGATAATATTTTTAGCAAATAAGGCAAGGGCTAATGATTACATTATATAAAAAGCTCCAAAATATTATTTAAGTAAAATGAGGCCCCATAAATAAATTACAAAAGGAAGTGATGAGAAATGTCCAAAGAGAAACTCAACTAATAAATGTATGAGGAAAAAAAAAGTTCAAACTTGCCAAGAATCAAAGAAAAGCATATTCAGACAAATTAGCAAAAAATGGATAATGTCTGGTGCTTTCAAAGGTGTGGACAGACTGGAAATTTATAAAGTGCCAATGGCAGCTTTTCAGAAAACAAGATACATAAAAGTTATTTAATTTTTACCTAATAATTCCACTCTGGGAATATATACAATGTGAATAATATTTTAAAAGAAGGAAGTGACTAAATCTCTAAAATTATGTATAACAGTATAAACTTAGACATAATTAAATGATATAGCTCATTGCTTGACATTTCAATGATTCAGCAAACTGGCTAGTTTTTTGTACAAGTAAATTTTTTGTTAATATTAATTATGAAGACTCAAACAGTGTGTGATTACTTGACAGAAAATAGGTCAAAAAAGAAAAAAATTGCCTGACCTGTGGTGGTGCAGTGGATAAAGCATCGACCTGGAAATGCTGAGGTCGCCGGTTCAAAACCCTGGGCTTGCCTGATCAAGGCACATATGGGAGTTGATTCTTCCAGCTCCTCCCCACTTCTCTCTCTCTGTCTATCTCTCCTCTCTCTCTCTCCTCTCTAAAAAAATGAATAGCCTTGGCCGGTTGGCTCAGTGGTAGAGCGTCGGCCTGGCATGCAGAAGTCCCGGGTTCGATTCCCAGCCAGGGCACACAGGAGAAGTGCCCATCTGCTTCTCCACCCCTCCCCCTCTCCTTCCTCTCTGTCCCCCTCCCCCTGCCGGCAGCCGAGGCTCCATTGGAGCAAAAGATGGCCCGGGCGCTGGGGATGGCTCCTTGGCCTCTGCCCCAGGCGCTAGAGTGGCTCTGGTCGCAACAGAGCGAAACCCTGGAGAGACAGAGCATCGCCCCCTGGTGGCCAGAGCGTTGCCCCTGGTGGGCGTGCCAGGTGGATCCTGGTCGGGCGCATGCGGGAGTCTGTCTGACTGTCTCTCCCCGTTTCCAGCTTCAGAAAAATACAAAAAAAAAAAAAAAAAAAAGAATAAATAAAATAAAATTAAAAAAAAAAAGAAAAAAATTTTGCGACATTGTGCTTTTCCAGAAGCTCACAATGGATTTCTCAAATCTCACAAGCCAGTGTTAAGTCACGTGCCTTTTTATAAGCCAATTATTGACAAGACAAACGAAATAACCATGTTTGAGTTAGAACAGTAGTTTTGGGTAATGGATACTGGGCAATATTAAAGAGTATATAAAAATGAGGACCACCAAAAGATATTCTTAGGGACAGGGGAAGAGGAACTTAGTATATAACAAAGGTAACTAAAATTTTTATATTTAAAAAATGAAGAATTAGGGGAATAACTCTGGCTTCTTAAGTGAAATACCAAAAATAATATTTGTCCCAAATTTCAGAAAGATAGAGAAAGAAAAGATAGAATAAATAAGATGAAGGAAAAAAAAGAAATAAGAACAAAGAAAGAGAGAAAAATCACTTCTACAGAGCATCAATATTGGAAAAGAAACCCTAGTATCTAACCCTTCTATGTAAAACAAAGACTTTCATCATCATGCTTTTAACCTGTAGATGGTACCAGGAATATAAGGCCTCAGGCAATCTACTAGGAAGGTGGTTGAAAGGTTTAGAACTTTTTTGTGAGGCCTAAAAAAGCATGACAAAACCAAAGTGAAGCCCTCTCTGAGGAAGGCAACACAAGGCCTAATCTGACCCAAAGTATAATAGGAAGACCTCTACTCTTTTAAAATGCAGTGTGTGAACTAAGTCAGGATAAGAGACAGGAACCCTGGAGATACAGCCGTCAGCCAGACTTCTCAACAACAAAAAAATCGTCACTTTAGAGAATAAAAACTTAAACAAGAAAGAAAGAGGAGAAAAGGAAGGAAGGAAGGAAGGAAGGAAGGAAGGAAGGAAGGAAGGAAGGAAGGAAGGAAGGAAGGAAGGAAGGAAGGAAGGAAGGAAGGAAGGAAGGAAGGAAGGAAGGAAAAGAAGGAAGGAAGGAAGGAAAAGAAGGAAGGAAGGAAGGAAGGAAGGAAGGAAGGAAGGAAGGAAGGAAGGAAGGAAGGAAGGAAGGAAGGAAGGAAGGAAGGAAGGAAGGGAAAAGGAAAGGAAAGGAAGAGAAGAGAAAGAAAGAGAGAGAGAGAGAAAGAGAGAGAGAGAGAGAAAGAACGAAAGAAAGAAAGAAAGAAAGAGAAAGAAAGAAAGAAAGAAAGAAAGAAAGAAAGAAAGAAAGAAAGAAAGAAAGAAAGAAAGAAAGAAAGAAAGAAAGAAAGAAAGAAAGAAAGAAAGAAAGAAAGGCTCAGGGAATAGCAAATCAAAGCAGCTAATCTCCAGGGATGGAACTGAGGACCCCTGGGCAGACAATAGAGTGCCTTTTGCTGGCAGTTTATGTGCAGATGGGATGATAATCCATTTTGCAATCTTTCCACTAGGGCTACATTGCCTAACTGTGTTGCGGTGAGTTGAAATACAAGAGCACTACAGGATTTTTCATTGCTGGGAGAAGAGTCTAGGTCTAGGAATAGTCATAAAAGCTTTGTCCTTTGGCTCCAGGGAGGCTGTGGAGCCATATTTTCTGGAAGAGAGTTTACACTATTTTTATAAAATTTCTACACAATTCTCCCCAGATCAGAAAAATATATTCATTGACCCTCCCAGCAATCGGATTTTCTGGTTGAATCACTGATTTGGGTTACAGAGATGGTTTGCCTCCATTGACACCCAGGATGCTGGGACCAGTGGCCCCCAGGGCAGAGATTTCTGGGCTTTGTTTTCACATCAACAGCCTCCAAGTTGACTAGCAGTGAATGCAATTCACAAAGATTCACTGCCTCCAGTTTTGCATGTGAGAACTGAAATACAAACACAGGACTTGCACTCGACAAAAAATAAAGATGGGGAAAAGTTTCTTTTATGTTTCAGGAAATTATTACATTTTGGTGAAGCGCTTAGAGGTATAATATGAGCTGGATAATTTTCACAGCATTTGATGTAGCGAATGTTGTGGGGCTTTTCCATGACACATAATCAGTATTAAGCCAACATTTATAAAATAAAAAATGAAACCAAGTTTCTCACCAGGAAAATTGGTTTCCGTTCAACAAGATGTCCTACGGCATCTTTATAATTTTTAGGTTTCGTTTTCAGCACTCACTTTTTATCACAGGGAATGACATTTAGAAAATAAAGGATCCTAGGTGTCCCCTAAAAGAAAATGTACCAAAATATTAGGAGAGTATCTGACCCCAAGAAAATCGATATTTAATTATAACCATCGGTGTGGACCTTTTTGCCCTCTTTCTATTATAAAAACCCCAATGTTGCTGTTAATTTTATTTTTATCTTTGAATAACTTTACGGATCAACCTCTTCCTGATATTGTACTGAGTATAGAATATTGATTCAAATATATCATAGAACTATATAAATTAGTGCTATTAATATTATTTAAATTTAAGAAATTGAGTGAAATAAAGAGCAGTATAAAATATAATCCCTGCCCTTTAATAGCATATATTGAACAAGGGCAATCAAATATATACATTTGCAAAAGTAACAAGTATATAAAATGTTATGTTGAAACATCTCAAAATACAGTCTATACACAATCTATATCAGATACCATTAGTATGCGTGTTAAAGAATACATAAGTCTCACCCCAGATTTATTTGAGTCAGAAATTCATGGGCATAGAGTGTAGGAAGCTACGTTTTACAGGCATTCCAATGTTTGCAAAAATTTGCATTTTATGAAACTACCAGAAAGTATTAAGGGTTAGAAGTAAGCAGAGGAAAGGAAAGATTAGATAGCTAGTTGAGATGATCAGGAAAGGTGACTGCCTACACGGATGAGATCTGAACTTGCTTTTGAATAACCAGCAGTATTTTTTCAGTGAGGGGATGATGAAACAAAAGGTAAGAATGTAACAATAAAGAATGTGATGGAGAAGGAAAGCCAATTGGTTTGGCTAACAAGAAGTAGGTGTAGAAGAATCTGGAAGATCATTTGAAGAGCTCTTGAATGCCTAATTAAGACCCCCAGACCTTTTCAAACTTTTAAAAACTAGTGAGGTGAATATTTTGTTATAAAGTAATGCTGTCACACTAATGAAGTCTTGCCTAGTTTTAAGGTTATAGACATCTCTGAGCTGTTGGGATAGAGGTGGCTTTGCAGACCACCCGCTACATTAAAAGCAAAATACCGAAGTGAAAAATCTCTCCAAATGATCTTTCCCAAGTACTGTCCAACCCCAGAGAGAATGGGAGTTTGGTGAGATTTACAGAAATAATTTCTCACGCTCGTGTAACTGCCACAGGGGTCAATTGATTCTCCATTTTCTATATATTTACAGTTCACGGAAGGCGATCTACGTTCTCAGTCCTTCTGTCTCAGATGCATTTTCTCTTTTTCATAAGTGGAATAAAGGGAGTATGATCCAAGAGGCAGGGAAAGCAGTTGAAAAGTTAACTATGGGAAATCTGGCCCAGCGAACGCACTTCTTACTCTGGGTCTGTGTTCATAGGCGGAGCCATACTGCTGCCTTTCGCTGAGAAGGTGAAACTGGTCCAAGCAGGAGCTCCTCTCTCTACTTGGGGAGTTACACCGCACTTAATTCACAACTGCCTGTCAGGTGGAGGGACAGCACAGCAAGCGCTGGTAAAAGTACGCCAAGCTGTTTGAGAGATCTAGTCCCCCGCTGGGGATGCTGCACTAGCTCCGAGAAGGCAGAATTTCCTTTGGGGAGTGAGGCAGGGTGGGGTGGGGGGCGGGGGGAGCATGATTTAAGTAAATGAAGGAGGACAAAAAATAAATAAAAAAGAGTGAGACTGCAAGACTCTAAAAGAACAAAACAGAAGACAGTAATTAAACCCAGAGAATGCTCTGAGTTGTAGATGAAAAGGACCATAATTAAAAATAGAACACGCCTAGTGAAGTCGCAGGATGAGTTATGGTCCAACAGGCAAGATATACATGGGGGGTGGGGGTGGGGCTTAATTTACAACCTGGGGAATATGTCTGTGCGCCTTTTTTCTCCTATTAACACGAGAAGACAGAAAAACTCAAAAGGGATGTGGTGCAAGACAACTACAACCAATGTTTTAAGATAGAGGTAAATGCAATAAAGAGGAAGAATGGCCAGGAACTTGGGCTTCCCAAGAAGATGGACTGGTAAGAATGAGAGTGGGATGGGAAGGAGGGGGAGGAGCCAGGAGAGTCCTCAGTAACTGGGGAAGCACACCTGCCAGAAATACAAGAAAATGCAGATGAAGAAACAGCCTCTTGAGCTTGCCTCTCTCTCCATTTGTTTACGCTGTTTTCCCTGCACTAGAACGTGTCCGCACCTTCATGACCAAGTCTTTCCCATCCCCAACTTCCATTATAGTCCAGTTCCACCACCTACTGACCTATCCTTTCCCCCTTCCCCTTGAATATTAAGACATACTTGCAATTCTTCTGCAGGTAATTCTCATCCTTAGTACCAGGGATGGGGGGAATAATGACTCTCCCAGGAAAGGTTCTGTACACTTGTTTTTCAGATATACATGCTCTGGATGGAGAGTGTTCATCATCATATATAGAAAAATATTTATTGATATATATTGGCCATATAACTTTGTATAAATTTGTGATATACAACATGTTAATTTGATACATTTATATAGTGCAGTACAATTAGCCTTGTAGAGATAATGAGCACCTCTATCACATTACATAATTATTATTTCAGGGATCAGAGAGCATCATACATTTCATTGAAATGTGTTGCCCACAAATACAGGACATGATGAGAATAATCTTGTCCCTTGATTTTTGTCCTGAACTTTTTTCTGCAGTTCTGTTCATCTACATAGCCAAAGTGAACTTGAGTCTTCCTTCCCACTCTGGGAAGACATCTTCTTAGGTAAAACAAGCCAACAAAAACAATAGCAAACAACAACTTAAGCTTGTTTTAATTTTTTTTTGTGTGTGACAAATTGTACGTGAGAGACTTGTGGTTCTAGTGAGTCACTGTGTCCTGAATCTTAAAATACTAGAGCTGCTATTACTGTATTTCTCTATGCATAAGACGCTCCTGTGTATAAAACACACCTTAATTTGGGGGCCTAAAATTTGAAAAAAAATGTATTACATAAAGTTATTGAATTCAAGTTTTATTCATCATAAAATTCATTAAACTTCTCATCTGCACAAATAAGCGGGAAATGCAAGTAAAAAAAAACTACAACCACTGTATAAGACACACCCAGTTTTTAGACCCCAAATTTTTCAAAAAAGGTGTGTTTTATACATGGGTAAATATGGTATATTATGTATCTATTATGCAAGTCAAGCAAAATGATTATGAAAACAATAAGCAACTGTTTTTAGATTTTATTATGATCCAGGCCCTGTTGTAGGTACTTCTCCGTGTTAACACATTTAATCATCAAAATAAAGCTGGAGGTGGCTCTAATAATTATCCTCATTTTAGAGATGTGGAAACTGAATCATAAAAAAGTTAAGTGGTTTGCCCAAGATTACACAACTAAGAAGGGGTAAAGCAATAATTCTAACTCCTGAGCTCACAGTTCTTAAATCCTAATAACGTCAATATTTTTAATTTTAAAAACTATATATATATAAATGAGATAAATTACACCTATATGCGCCAAACTCACAAGCCACATATACATAAAACTTTGTTTATGCAAAAGGAGCACTGTTTGTGTGTCCAAGTGAAAAGGTTAGAGAAAACAGCCATCATACATACGCATGAGGGACTTAACAATTAAGAGTTAGAGAGACTGCGTGCTAGAGTGACAATGCGGTTAAAAAAAGTCCCCCCAAAGGGTCAGAGACCACATTCTTTTCAGTAGCTCTCATCTGGATGGATGCTCTGTGTGTTCATCACGTAGGCAAATTCATTGAACTGAGAAAATTAGCATTCCAAGAGAGTCCACTTGATGAAGGAGATGCAAGTTGGCCAGGCTTTTCTGCCTGCAATGCCTGGGCAAGGTCCATTGAGTAAGGCTGACTGTTGGGTTCCATGGAACCAGAACTGAGGCTGCGGTGTCTTTTGTTTTTTTAAAGCTTTCACTTTTTTTTTTAAACATTGTATTTATTGATTTTTAGAGAGAGAGTGAGAGAGAGAGAGAGAAGGGGGAGGAGCAGGAAGCATAAACTCCCATATGTGCCTTGACCAGGCAAGCCCAAGATTTCGAACCGGCAACCTCCGTGTTCCAGGTCGACGCTTTATCCCACTGTGCCACCACAGGTCAGGCCAAAACACTGCCATTTTTTTTATTTTTTTTTATTTATTCATTTTAGAGAGGAGAGGGAGAGACAGAGAAAGAGAGAAAGGAGAGACAGAGAGAGAGAAGGGGGGGGGAGGAGCTGGAAGCATCAACTCCCATATGTGCCTTGACCAGGCAAGCCCAGGGTTTCAAACCGGCGACCTCAGCATTTCCAGGTCAACGCTTTATCCACTGCACCACCACAGGTCAGGTCTGCGGTGTCTTTTGAATCCTTCTATGCATTAGGGCAGATCACTTCCTGCCCACCCCCACTGCCCAGGGTGAAGGTGCAAGAATAAACTCTTATCTGGGTACTCTATGTCCATGCGAAACTGTCTCCAGCCTTCCTCCCTAAGGTTTCATTGACCAGAAGATAGTGTTAACTGTTCATAGGTTTCAATTTAACATCTGTTCCTGCCAGGTTTATTTCATCTGGCCTGGGAGAAAAAACATAACGCATCCCCTCTGTCCTGCTCTGCCCCGTGAAATGGGATATAAAACACAAAACCATGGCAAAGAGGGAAACATACTGGAGTTCCTCTACCTTTGTGGGAGCAAGTCTTCAGCTATCAAGGGCAGTATTAACAAAGATTTAATTAGGAGGTAGAGAAAAGTATAGCGGGTGCATTCCCACCCCCCATGGGTTAGAGAAATGGCTTATATGTCATTATGTAACTATCATCAGCCCCCTACTTTATAACTGTACTATAAAGACTACATGAAGGAGGCTTGAAACAAGAAATAAAAATAGTAATTAAAAAAATAGTAAACAAGAAATAAAAATAGTAATTAAAAATAAAATTAGTATTCGTTACAAAAATTGTGAATGAAAAGGCAGAAACTATATAATATTTCATTAATCCTTATTCCTATTTCTAACAAACGTTATAGGAAGTGTTCATAGGAATCCTTTAGAGCAGCGACTTTTAGCCTTTGTTATCTCATAAACCAGTTACTAAAATTCTGCGGCGCATCAAAAAATATATTTTTGCCAATCCGACAAAAAATAAGTAAATATAATTTTGATTCATTCTCACTGGATGGTTATTATTGTGTTAAATGTCATCATTTTAATTTGACAATCTGAGGGAAAAAAGGTCAGTGCCCCTGACCAAATAGTTAGGTACTGCATGTTTTAAAAATCTTGGTGGCACACAGGTTGAACATTGCTGCTTTAGAGATACATGACAGCCCCAGAGGTGTCAGACAGGGTACATGGACGGGGCTCTGGCTGACTCTCTGTTTAGATTAGGATTTACATTGATTAGTTTATAAAAACAATAAAAGGAACTGGCCATTAAAAACAGAATTACTTAAAGAAAGTCTTCATGACCCAAACGCAATTCAAATATCCATAGATTTGGGAAAAGAAGAGAATGGGTTATTGGTTATCTAATTTTTTCTTGCCTGCTCATAAGTCTTAGAAGACAGTTTGGGCTCATCTTTTGAGTTTAAACCATCAAGGTTTCACCAAAAAGTTATTTCTCAAACTGTACTTGTTGAGACCACAAACACACAGACACAAATTCTAGGCTATTTCCAGCTAGTGTACGGCTGGAAGAATAGAAAGAAAAAGGGGAAGTGATAAATTAAAATAGAATGTTTGACATCCTCTAGAAATTTTACCAGTTGGATCTTTCTAAAAATTCTTTTTTAAAAAATATGAGGAACAATAAAATTTCAGGTTAAGGAAGAACTTAACATTTTAAAGAAATGAGCATATTCCTCTAGGTCTAGACTCATTTCATACAATAAAAATATCAAACAAGAAAAATCACATTCTCTTGTGAAATTCAAGTACACTCCCTCTTAAGGAGAGGCTATGAGAAATATAATTAAGTGAGACGCTGACTTAAATTGTTATGTAAGTTACAATAAAAGTACAAACATGATTCAGTGAATTCATTCACTAAGGTTGTTTGAATATATTAGTAATAGGTTCTATATGTCACCATATATGACATCTATATAAGAACTTTGTTCTAAATAGGGATGTGGTCCCCACAAATTGAAAAGTGACTACCCTGTGAATGATTGCACTGGTGAAACTTATTCTAGATAAAAACAAAATTCTGATTCTTAATAGGATGATAAGCCTAACGAAGATCACCCATAAGATGCAAGGGAATATAACAGACTGAACATTATTTTTAAAGTAGATAATAAATACATAAAATTATAACAAAGTAAAACATGATTACTTTTTATATAATGAAGAGATCATAAGTGACAGATTGATTGTCTTTCACACATATAGTACAGTCATGGGCCACATAATGATATTTCAGTCAATGACAGACCGCACATTTGATAGTGGTCTCATAAGATTATAATGGAGCCTGACCTGTGGTGGCGCAGTGGATAAAGCGACGACCTGGAAATGCTGAGGTCACCGGTTTGAAACCCTGGGCTTACCTGGTCAAGGCACATATGGGAGTTGATGCTTCCAGCTCCTCCCCCACTTCTCTCTCTCTGTCTCTCCTCTCTCTCTCTCTCTCTCTCCCTCTCCACTCTAAAATGAATAAATAAAAAAATAAATAAAAATTTAATTAAAAAAAAAGATTATAATGGAGCTGAAAAACACCTATTGCCCAGTGCCTTGTAGCCATCATAACACCACAGCGTAGTGCATTACTCACATGTTTTTGGTGATGCTGCTGAAAACAAACCTAAGTCACTACCAGTCGTACAAAGGTACAGTATATAGACTTGTGTATAGTACACAATACTTGATAATGATAATTAATGACTATATTACTAGTTCATGCATTCTTATACTATACCTTTCAACATTACTTTACAGTGTACTTTTTCTACTCATGAAAGAATGTCTGCTGTGAAACAGCATGCCAAGCTCCACCGGTGGCAGCCTCACACATCTCGTGTTCACTGTGTCTCTTGATTGCACCATATTCTCTTGGCCTCACACATCTCGTGTTCACTGTGTCTCTTGATTGCACCATATTCTCTTATGCTTGATTTAATCTTGCGTTTCCTGTTTTGGGGGGAGTTTTTGTACAGTAATGTGCTGTGCAGGCTTCTATCCCAGGAACAATAGCCTATCTCATAGAGCCTAGGTTTGTAGCAAATTGTGCCACCTCGCTCTGTGTCACTGCACTCTGTGATGGTCACACAAGGACGAAACCAACTAATGACACATTTCCCAGGAAGCGTTCCCATTGTTAAGAGATGCCTGATTGTAATTACAATTCTCAGGATCAGTAACAGTTGGAAAAAATTAAATAGAAGTGACATCATAAGGAATGGTATTC
The DNA here is from genome assembly GCF_036850995.1 of Saccopteryx leptura. Classification (NCBI taxonomy): domain Eukaryota; kingdom Metazoa; phylum Chordata; class Mammalia; order Chiroptera; family Emballonuridae; genus Saccopteryx; species Saccopteryx leptura. The sequence continues at coordinate 369,355,255 of NC_089503.1, read as the reverse complement.
TGAAACTGACATGTCTGGGAATAAATCTTTAAAAATATATGTTAGATATTTATGGAGAATGTTATAAACTTTATGGAAAAAAATTAAAGCATAATAAATGGAGACACTACTCTGTTCAAGAATACAGTCTCAATATGATGAAGTCAGATTTTCCCCAATTTGACACACAAATTCAATAACATTGCAGCCAAAATAGTAGAAATTTTTCTATTTTTTTTAATGAGAATTTATTGAATGCTTCTAAAATTTAAATAGAAGGGCAAAGTGTATTTAAAAAGTCAAGCACTCTGAAGAAGAAAACACTAATGTACGGCATGAAGGGTACACAGCTGCCCTAATAATGAGAAACTATTTATTGTAAAGCTGTTATAGCAGTGGCTTGGGGATATCTAACCAAGGGACCAAGAGGACAAAAGTTGAGCCACAGAACAGGCCCATATATACAAGGGATCTTAACATATGACAATACTTTCATTGCATATCAGCGAGAATGGGTTATTTAAAACTAGGTATGGGAAAAGAAAACACAACTATTTATTAGAAAAAAAATAAAATTAAATGCCTAGCTCATACTTATCACAAAAATAGATGAGAGATATTAAATCTCATTAGTAAGATTGCCTGTGTAGGCAACAAAATATGTGAAATACATATAACAAATGGATTAGTATAAAGAATATATCAATATAAAGAATTATAAATCAATAAAAAAAGAATGAATAATTACCAGAGCAGGCATTTTTCTTATAAGAAATCACAATTAAATAATAACTATATAAAGAGAGATCAATCTCATTAGTTATAAAATACAAACTAAAAAGCATCATCATTTTATATCCTTTAAATTAGAAAACAAATAAGAAAGTATAGCAATGACATAGCAAGAATTAATGCAATAAAAGTTCTCATCTTTTCTGGTGGTATTAATTCACTAAGTTAAATAAATACACTCTCTGACAACTGGAAACTTGATTCTGAGGTTTATACCTGGAAAAGCACAGGATGAATGTCCATGGCAACATTATTTATGATAGCAAAAAAACTGTAAGCAACCTAAATAATTGCCAGTGTAAAATGAATCAATTGGTTCTAGTATAATTTGTTCACCAAAATGTAACATCAATAAAAATGTTTCTCCAGAATATGAAATATTAATGGAAATTAATAAAATCAACTCTAATTTTTAACATTAAGAAATGATAAAAAATATGATGTTGTGAGGAAAAAGTAAGTCCAAATAGTAAGTCCAAGAACACCCTATAATGTTATTTATATAAAAACCAAAACAGGCAGAATTAAATAATACATTATCAAAGAATATATATAAATATATCAAAGAATGTAAATTAAAATCATATAAGTTATTAACACCAAAATCAGGATATTATTACCTGAGGAAGAGGCGGGTTCATGAGGAGTTAAGGAGGAGACGGTTATGGTGGGACCCATAGCAGGCTGAAAATGTTTTATTTATTTATTTTATCTTTTGTTTTTGACAGAGACAGAGAGAGGGACAGATAGGGACAGACACACAGGAAGGGAGAGAGATGAGAAGTATCAATTCTTTGTTGTTGCACCTTAGTTGTTCATTGATTGCTTTCTCATATGTGCCTTGACCAGAGGGTTACAACAGACCGAGTGACCCCTTGCTCAAGCCAGCGACCTAGGGCTCAAGTTGGTGAACCTTGCTCAAACCAGATGAGCTCACGCTCAAGCTGGCGACCTCGGGGTTTCGAACCTGGATCCTCCTTGTCCCAGTCTGATGCTTTATCCACTGAGCCACTGCCTGGTCAGGCTGTTTTATTTTTTAAGCTGAACTAAAAAGTTAATAATTTATATAAATTATATCTTTTTTAAAACTATTTTACATGTAGTAGAACTTCAGATTGAGTCTAAGATATATCTATGTCTGAGACTGAGGTAGTTAAGAGATTTCTGGTAAACCAATTTGTAGGTGGTGCTGAGAAGTTCCTTGGCAAATAATGTAATCTTACAGAAAAGCAGGCAGATACTATTCTTCCCTTTATTACTGGGAAGAATTAGAGGATAGAGAGGGTAAGTCCTTAATTTTACAGAAGGCTGGAACTCCTTTTAGAGCAGAGAGTAAGAGGGTATTCTACAATACCTACATGTATCTCATTTAACCTCCTTAAAGCAGGTATAAATTTCTCTGTTTTGGCAAAATGGACTTGTCATGGGTTCCACAAGGAGATAGATTCAATGATATAACTTATCCTAAGATCACATCAGAGTCAACAGATCTCAGTTCTAATCAGAGTGTCCAGTATTCTTTCCCTTACCCTAGACTTTTTTAACTTCTGCACTATTGGCCTCTTGTGCTGGATAATTCTTTGTTGTGGGGTCTGTCCTGTCTACTGCAGGATGTACAGCTAGCTCTCTAGCCTCCACCACTAGATACTGGTAGCACCGGGTTTGTTTGTTTATTCATTTTGCCTCTGACTTGTGATAACTAAAAATGTCTCCAGACATTGCCAAATGTCTCTTGAGTGGCAAAAATTCCTCACTTTCAACCCCTGTGGGAAATCACTGGTCTACTCCATACTTCAAAGGAGACCATGATTTTAAGTCTGTATGCTTGCATCCTAAACATTCTTATAATACTGAGTTTCTGAAGGCAGTTTGTCTTATTAAGTTCTGTGCCTCTGGAGCTCACACCAAAATTCTTTGTAGCAGATGTTTATTAATATTGAAAGTCTAAATAAACATGCATAGAGACATATCTTGAGAAATATATGTATGATTGTAGCCATCAAAAGAAATACAAAATCCCATCATTTTTAGATGTTGAAGTAGAGCCTTTTTTTTTAATCTCAAAAAATTTAGATCAAATAAATCCAAATCAGTTGAAATAACTTTAGACAGTATCAAGGCAAAACTAAGGAATTAAAAGGAGTGGCTGATGCATATATTTAATAAATTAGTAAATTTATCACTTCTTGAAGATTTGGCTCATTATAGCAGTGATCATTTTCATACCAACCTGGAGATATTTTCATATCTGTACGCATGGCACCCATTAATTGATTCAAGGTGTCTTGTAATTTGTTAAACTGCAAATTGGAAAATGTACCTCCATGATGATGCACAGGAAGGGGACTTTACCTGAAAATTGATAATGTAGTCTTTTACTTATTAAAAAAAATAGCACCTTTTTAATTTTAGGAACAATACTAGATATAGGCAGAAATGTGATGAATATATTTCAAGATTAATTCAGTGTCGTTTATGCCACTGTTCAATCTATGCATAGGAAAAATGGTTGGATTGGGCTAGTTTGGCTATGGAACAAAAAGTTGCTTCCTGGGGAATTATAATAGTGCACACATATTTTGAAACCTAGAGGAAAAGGGATGTTGAAATCTGTTTGTGATCTCCTTATATACTGTGCTTAATTAAAACCTGTTTGCCATTAAAAACCGAGGCAATATTACCCCCTTTTCTCATCTTCGCACCAGACCAGTTTTCATTCCACCAAAAGGGGAAGAAAACTGAGAAAGATACAAGCATCCTGCCGTTACTTCGAGGCAGGGACTCTTCCTCATCTGGCATGTCTCGAATGTTTTAGTTATATTTCTGCTTTCTTAGTATACATATATGTGAACACATTCACAGAGTTTTCTGCAGAAGTCAGAAAATAAGCCTTTTATCTGAGGTTTTAAAAATATTACTAGTTACTTTTATTTCCAGTGTAAACTTGAGCCAATGTACCCATGTCTTTCATAAACTTGTGACTGTGTGGACGAATATATGTGAAGAGAGAGGTGTTCTCCGCTACACAAACCGGTAGTTTAATAACAATCTTATTATCACCCACATGAATAGTTTTCTTCTAAAAAATATCAAACTCAGAAAGTGAGATAGGTTTCCCACTTTCCCTGTTTTCTAAAGATTTAAGGCATAATTTATTGTCAAAAATTATCATGGATTCTTTATGGATACTAATTTTATTTGAAGTGCATTGATTAGGCAAACGTAATTTTAAAAACTAAAGTTCTATGAATGAAGTAATGATTTAAATACATTTATATATTTTATTTGTCCTAATATCTACATAGATTTGAATAATAGTAACTATACATGAGAAAAATTATTTAGTTCATTGAGAATGCCTGCTATGCAAAAGGAGCTCATAAGAACCCGAACACGTACTATTTATAACCTAGGTGTCAACCAGTCTTCTTGTCCTTTGAGAACTAGGTAACGTTGGTTCCAACCTCATTCCTTTGCGCTGGATGATCAGAACTTCAGCATCAGAAAGGGTTCTGTACTTACTAGTGAATTTAATTATATTTCTCCCAGTGTTAGCTTATGTGAGTAGGTGAGTGTGTGCGTGCAGGGGTTGTGTGTCCTTGCACACATGCATGCTTGCTCTTCTGCATGATAGCCAATTCTCTAGTTTTTACAGAAGAATTCATTCACACAACATATGCATTGGTATAAAGGCTTTTACAAGCAAGAAGCATAGGTGTAGAGAAAGAGACTAGAGCAGGGGTTCTATCACAACTATAAATAACTACAAATGGAATATTAGACATCATTGTCTTTGTAACATCCTTTGGTCTCCCCATTAATGGGGAGGGTTTTTTTGTTGTTGTTGTTTTGTTTTTGTTTTTTGGGTTTTTTTTTTTTTTTGTATTTTTCTGAAGCTGGAAACGGGGAGAGACAGTCAAACAGACTCCCACATGCGCCCGACCGGGATCCACCCTGCACTCCCCTCCGGGGAGTCGCTCTGCCGCGATCAGAGCCACTCTAGCCCCTGGGGCAGAGGCCAAGGAGCCATCCCCAGCGCCCGGGCCATCTTTGCTCCAATGGAGCCTTGGCTGCGGGAGGGGAAGAGAGAGACAGAGAGGAAAGTGGGGGGGGTGGAGAAGCAAATGGGCGCTTCTCCTATGTGCCCTGGCCGGGAATCGAACCTGGGTCCTCCGCACGCCAGGCTGACGCTCTACCGCTGAGCCAACCGGCCAGGGCCAATAGGGAGTTTTTAATGGCCCTTCACTGTCACCTTCCCAGCTTATTTCAGTTTGTGAATTCTTGGGTCCAATGACAGGTTCATGAAGGAGAGATAAAAACCTAGTCTCCTTGTCTCCACATGGTCATCTCTCCAGGGCCATCTCAGGTGCGGAGTTCCTGTGAATTGCCTGAACCCTCTGTTGTCGTTGTGCCTGCACCGGAGCCCGACTTCTCTGCCAGCCCCTGCTGCCTTCCCTTCTCCCTCAGGCATTCATCCCGTGAGCGCTCTCCAGTAAACCTCCCACAGACACATTTCCAATGCACACTCTGCTTTCCTCACTTCTGGCTCAGGGTAGGGAGGCTTGACAAGGGACTAGGGCCAGAGCAATCAAAACCTTGTGGAATGCAGGTGGGGACTCTTCTCTTTTTCTTTCTCTTAGGCTGCTGAATCCTTAGTCTATGTTTTATTGGTGGTGCTTGTTTGTTCCTATTTTTACTAATAGCTACACCCAACATTAATGATGGCTGGTTCAGTGTCTATTCTCTGCATATGTTTCCCTTCCTCATTGTTAACAGAACTTCAGTTTTGTTCAGAGAGGCAATATATCTAGCTTTCCCAGGTACCTTTGCAACTGGATGGCTGTGTGACTTTGTCCAAGCAAGCAGAAGTAGAAGTCCCAGGGTAGTGAACTCAGGAAGCTGATAAATAAAACAGACTCTGATGGTGTGAACCTTCTTCCTTTCTACTAGAATGCAGGCACCATGCCTGAGGATGGACCAACTATCATGTGGCCAAGAGGATGAGAGCCACGTATTGGAACAGGACACTAGAGAATTATAGGTACTTTACCAGCCCAGGACTGCCTATCTCTATACCTCTTATTACATGGAAGAATAAAAAGTAAGCCAAAATAATTGAGGTTCTTTTTCATGAAGCCAACACAACCCTTAATGAATACAACTTCTACCGGATCCTTCTTTTTGGATAAATGACACAGTCTCTTGTTCTAGTCATTGGAGAAAGATGGCTGCCCACATATTTCCAGTTTATATTATCTAAGTGGATGCTCACAGTGCAGCTTGAACTAGAATATCTCAGAAGGTGAACTTCATTAGAGAAAAATCTGCTTAGCCTGGCTGGTTCAAACAACTACATTCAGGGGCAGGATGACTTATACAATAGAGCTGCCAGGGCACTATCTCACAAGCTCTCAGAAAAAAAGTCTATCATGAACAGAGAAGATAACCCACCATGTGAATTTTGATCATCTTATTTCAGCACAGTGAATTTAACCATAGCATCTGACTTGCCTAATCACTTCTAATATACATTCATAGCAGGGAACATTTAAAGAACTCTTGGAAATTGAGTTGAGATCAAGTGTACATATAGGATGGCCCTTGACTGGGTATTCATTTCTTGGAATTTCTCTGTTTATGTGGGTGTGTTTTAGTTCATACGTAAGTGAGAACTGAATTCAGCCAGGATACTGTCTATATCATCTACCCTTCAGATGTGTACTACCTACATGCAAGGAGTTAAAGACATTAGCAATATGGGGCATGGTGTCTGCCTTTTGGTAGTTATAATTTACTGAGGGAGGTTGACCATAGACATAAAAGTAACTGATAATATAAATTTCCAGTTATACTGCCCCAAATACAAGATTTAGATTATTGTTCTCATAAGAGATCAGAGGAAGAAGAGAAATTAGCCTCTTGTCATTAAAATTAGTTACAAAAATGACAAATCAACATTTTTTCCTCAATTTAAGCATAAATTATAATTAGGCAAAAAAAAAATTAAATGTGAATTTTACCCATTCAGTTACCAAGTGAGTATCTGACAGGATACATATAAACACAGATGAAAAGAGGAATAATTCACCAATATCTTTTGTAACATGCAATGAAATGACACCTGGTACTCTACAACTGTTTGATAACATGACAGTATGTGAGCATAAACCCCACAACTTAAATTTGCCAACTGTCTGCGAGTATGTTAAGTGAAATAATATCGCATGTCAGATGTACTTCACAACACCAGAGTCTGTGGAATTATTCTATAAGATATATCTTATATCATTAGTGTTTACAGAAACATTACAGCAGTGGCCACTCAACACCTTTCTGTAGAATCCAAAGACAGTGAACCCATTATCATCACCTTTCTTTAATCAAAATTTTGATGAGATTCTGTAAGTATCCTCAGCTAAAATTTGTATTATCTTTCTCAGTATAATCTCCAGGCACTTAGTCATAGTTTATTTACACATTCAGTAATTATTTATTGAGTGCTGAATAAAGACCAGGCATAGTACTAGGCACTAGCAATAAAGTAGTAAATAAGACAAATAAAGTTTTCCACCTTTTGAGATTGGTGGGGAAGATTGACATCAACTAGTAATTACAAATGTAGAAAATGCTACTAAAGAGAAGGTATACAGACTATGATAGACTGACCTAAAGCTAGGCCTGTGGGAGGGAAACTATACTAAATATTTATACCCTTTCCCCATAATTCAAGTATGAAGTGTGAGATTATCAACCTCTGAAACTACCTCTGGCCAGGATGAGATAAAAAAAATAAAAGCTAAGTCTGAAGAGCATTTCCACTTTTTGGAATGGTAACTTGGGCCTTTGCTATCATTACAACAGAAATAAATAAACAAACAAACAAACAAATAAATAAGCAAGCAAGCAATGGGACCCATCTATATGCAGCTGTATTGAAAATTGTATTCCATATGTGACAACATATTATTAAAACAACAAAATCAAAGCTCCCATCTGCCTGTTGAGATGCACAGCGTCACTCTCTCCCCTATAATATTAGACTTGATTGTGTTTGTTGGCTGCATATTCTATTTTAATATTTGATAAACAGATAGAGGAGAAATTGTTTCAAGCTACAATCCTGTACCGCTTCATCTGTTCACCTCCTTTCTGAAGCAAACTCTCTATCTTCAAACTAATATCTCCCCGAAAGAAAAATCAATTTAAAGCGACTGTGAAAATGTGTTTATTTTTCTACCCTCAGGATTAAAAAGCTGAGAAATGATTAATAATAATTTGTCTAGAAAGATAATGTAGGCATTTTAGGGTGGTAGTGACTTTGCATCTTTAATTTTCATCAGTTCTAACATTTTATCATTAAAACTGCATGAATAGAGAGAGAGGGGGATAAAAGAAAAGCGGAGAGGTGGTAATACCTCATATCTCTTAGGCGGTGTTTCCTACGTTTCAGATTTCTGTGTTGTCTGACCCCATTTCAGTCAATTTTCCGTAGCCTGCCTGTCTCATATCGGCTGAGGGAACACACTAGTGCTGTGTTTATGCTAATTTTATGCTCTCTGAGTTGTGTCTGTTATTCAAAGCAGTTGAAGCAGTTATTGCCGGTAATCTTATTTCTGCGGGAGCCCCAGGGCAGACGAGGCCTCAAAATCAGGCGTGCAGACCGCGGCAAAGCCATCGCAGCCGGCTGGTAAATGGCAGTTCTTCCCCTCCGAATCTGATATCAGTTACTTCGCAAACACAGTAATAAAATGAAACAAATCAGATTTTCAAGTAAATAAACCAGACTTCAGTGGGAAGCAAGAATGGTCAGGGCAACAGGAGTTTCACAGATGATACGAAGGGGGACAGACAAAAGGACAGGGGCCTGCTTCTCCACCCTCTTTATATAAAACCTCCTCAACGCAGAGAGGAGACGGCTGTTGTAACCCGACAGCGAGAACAGGGGGGAAAGTCAAGGAAAGCAAGCAGCCGAGTTGATGTCGACTTGCTCTTATCTAAAATCCAGCAACAATCCTGGAAATTGGATTATTTGCTATTGAAGAGTGGCCAGGGAGGCATAAACGCGAGATTCGCAAAGACAAATGGACTTGTCCCGTCTCTTCACCCATAAAAACTGACAGCCTTTAAAAAACATCAACAAAATGGAAAGCGGAGCTAACCAGTGTCATTTCCTGTGAAGGGACATTTGTCCTCCAGTAACACAAGGTAACTTGGAGGCTGGGATGTAGCAGGAGCAGTGACCAAGCTCTCTTTGTCAGATCAAAGGATCCCAACTCGCTATAAGTCATATTTGACAACTTTCTCTTTTCCATTATGTTCTTCACTGCCTCCATTCTAAGCGACTCCTCCGTTTCACTTCTCCATTGTTATTACTCATGGCAAGCAATTCAGATGACCTACCAATAACAAACGACGCAATGAGGGGTGTCTAAAACTGACTAAGCAGGGTGACTGAATTCTTCTAGAAACCAATGAGATAGATTCTTGACGAATCTGGATGCACTGCTATGTGGACGAACTTACACTCGTCATGTTTCTCTTTCATCTGCAACAATTTGTCCAGGTCCCGCTTAATTTTCTGTGCTGGTGACTGTGATAGAAACAAGGCACAGAGACTCCTGAGTCCAGAGGGGAGGGAATCGCACCGTATTGTCAGTCTGCTTACTCACCTAAGTGGTTGAGTGGGGCGTGTAGAACAAACAGGCTGTGAGGACACGCAGAGGACTGGTGGCAGAAGATGGGCTCCCAGGAAGTGACTTCTGAGTTGAATTTTAGAAGAATAGAAAGAAAAATTCTAATTTTAGTTAAAAGAATAGAAGTGTACCGGTGATGGAAAAAAAAGAAAAGTATTTTCTAGGTAGAGAACTGAATGAATTTATTTGGAAAATACAAAGGGAATTCAAGGGAAAAAAAATGAGAAAAAAGTCTAGGAAATTAGATTCATGAAAAACCCAGTATGTCAATTGTACATAGTTTCTCGTGCTGGTGCACTTAAGGGTTTCAATCAGAGTAGAGGCATTTTCAGGATTTGGTTTTATAAAGATCACTTTTCCAAGCAATACAGAAGATGGAAAGGAGAGACTTGAGCTGGAAACAGAGAGGCTGATGGTAAACAGAAGGGAAGTGTAAAATACAATGGTGTCAGAGGAAAGAAGTAAAGAAGGCACGGATCGATGACGTGGTTATGGTGAAGATGTCTAGTTCACACGGCATATTGGACACTTTATTTTATCTCTACTCTTCCAGAAACACACACACACACACACACACACACACATTAAAATGGCATAAAGAAGAAAAACTTAAGCCTCCTCATAGACAAAGAGAACAGAAAAAGATATAACAGATGAAAAATATCAAGAAAATGTTGAAGGGGAGAGCAGATGCGTATGTATGTATGAATCAGCAGAGCAAAGAAAGCTAACACCTCACTTCTGTGGGAAGCCAGCTGATTTGATACCTGCATTGAAACCCCAGAAAATCTAGGTGTTGGAGGCACCAGTATCTCTGAAAGATGAACTGTGGTATGTAGATACAAATGGGGAGGATTTCTTGATAGTGTATAAAGAAGTAGTCATGCCTTTAGATTCTTTCCCCAGTACCAACAGAATACAGGGAGTTTAATCTTTACAGAGGCTCAGTCAAAGAAAGTTTGAATTCATGAATACAAGTGGATGAAGTAAAAAGCTGCATCTTAGATACTGACATTTCTAAGCATTTTTCCCCTCTTCAGCTCTCAGAAAAATAAAGAATCTATAAATATCAGTAGGATATCTTACAGACAAACTGATCTCATTCAAAAGGAAAACAAAACCAGACAGAAGAACCCTGCAGACAGAAACAGGTTAAGGTCTCCAATGCAATAGTTAAATCACAGACTAAGCTGATTAACCTATAATGAGCCTGCTGAGCTCAACTCTGCACACAGGGTTTCCAGTTACCTTTTAAATGCTCCACTTTAAATAGAGGCAAAGACTACCAGTATTTTAAGGAAGACTTCTAATGTACCAAAAAACTATAATATACAACTAAGAAGGAAAGAGAACTAGAGGAAAATATGTGTACATGTGAGTATGTGTGTCTGCGTATGTTATATATTAGTATCCTAGAAGACATAAGAAAAAAAGACACTACTCTTAGGCTTTAACAAAACAGAACAGGATACTATAAGTAAGAATATTCTGTCCCTGGCAGGTGGCTCAGTGAATAGAGCATTGGCCCTGCATATGGACATCCTGGGTTCAATCCCTCGTCAGGGCACACAAGAGAAGCAACCATCTGCTTCTCTCTCCTTCCCTTTCCCCTTCTCTACATCTTCCCCTTCCACAGCCAGTGGCTCAATTGGTTTCTATATCAGCCCGAGGTGCTGAGAGAGCTTAGTTGGTCTGAGCATTGGTCCCAGACAGGTGTTGGTGGGTGGATCCCAGTTGGGGCACATGCAGGAATCTGTCTCACTATCTCCCCTCCTCTCACTTGGAAAAAAATAAAAAGAATACTCTAAGAATAATGAAGAGGTCTTGGAAATTAAAAATAAGAGAACAGAATTTTAAAAAAGTTAATAATAGAAAAACTAAATAGTGTAATAGAAGAATATTCTTAGAAAGTAGAAAGATAAAAAGGTTAGTCATCCAATATCTAATAGAAGTATCTAAAAGAAAGAACTGAAAAACAGAGGGATAGCAATCATCAAAGAAATTATTCAAGAAAAATTGTCAGATCTAAAATTCATGAGCTTTCAGACTGAAAGGATCCACTGAGTGTCAGGCATAATTAATGGGGGCAGGGGCGAAGATGCACACTAATAAATATGAGAATAACATGGATAAAAAATAATTTTAAAACCTCCTGAAAAAGAGTGAGAATCAGAATAGCATTAGCTTTAAACTTTAATAATAAAAACTAGAAGGCAATTGTTTAACAACATCGAAATCCTGAAAAAAATGTGATTTCTACTGACCAGGTGGTGGCGCAGTGGATAGAGTGTCAGACTGGGATGCGGAGGACCCAGGTTCGAGACCCTGAGGTCACCAGCTTGAGCACGGGCTCATCTGGCTTGAGCAAAAGCTCACCAGCTTGGACCCAAGGTCGCTGGCTTGAGCAAGGGGTTACTCTGTCTGTTGTGGCCCCATGGTCAAGGCACATATAAGAAAGCAATCAATGAACAACTAAGGTGTCCCAACGAAAAACTGATGATTGATGCTTTTCATCTCTCTCTGTTTCTGTCTGTTCCTATCTGTCCCTCTCTCTGACTCCCTCTCTGTCCCTGAAAAAAAACAACACAAAAAAAAATGTGATTTCTAACCTAGAATTCTATACCCACTACAATTATATAAGAGTGAATATAGAATAAATATATAAGCGGTCATAAAACTGACATATGTACTCTGAAATTGATTTAAGAATGTGATCCACCAAAATAAAGAATAAACAAAGTAAGTGGAAGAAGAGGGATCCAGGAAACAGGAAGTCAAACACAAGAGAGGAAATAGATAGCATCATTTCAGAATATAGTGTAGATTGGTCCCAAGGACGGTAGCTGTGAAGATCTATGGAATAATTCAGATTGAAAAAGGGAACAAAGCTTCACAAATTATGGTTTTAAAGTAATGTAGAAATGAAAGATACCTGGTTCGTCAGAGTAAAGGTATTTTACAGTTTTATTAGAAAGTTCAGGGCTAAATTGGTGAGACAAATATAGAAAACTAAGCAAATAAAAATGGTCATTATTAATTTTTACATAAGTAAAAAGAGTACAACAAATATTTACTACAAACTAGAATAGCAGTAACTATGTTAGGGTATTGGTTTGAAAACAGGAAGTAATATAACAAATAAGTACTATTTAAGTGCTTACTGTGTCCAACACTCTTCTAAATGCTTAATTGGGATTAGTACATGTAAACCTCAAAGTAATACAATGAAATGGGTACTATTACTGGCCTTATTTTACATTTTAAGGTAAAATGCCTTATCTAGATGCCTTTACAAATGAGGATCTGGCAGAAGTCGACAAGATAAAATCAGAGAAAATCTGCAAGGATGATGACATTATAGACTCTTCAAAGATGAACAGTCTGCATTGCAAAATATTAAAAGGGTTACTTGAACAAATTTACAAAACTTTCAATTATTATTTTGCAAAAATTACCTTCTTTGCCATCATGGCACAACAATCAAATGTGGAGGATAGTGAATCATAATATTAAATAAATTAGAAATGAAATTAAAGGATCATCTTCTGATCTACAAGCCAGGAAACTGAGAGAATTTAAAATAATATGCCCAGGGTCTCAAATCCACTGTCTAGTATAGCTACAGAAATAATTTCAAACTCAGTTCTCACTCCAGAGCCAACCAGCTTGACCAAAACCTCATACTTCCTTCCTAAAGAAAAGCAGCTTTATAAATTCCTAATTACTATGTTGTATACCTGAAACAAATCTGATATAATATTGTATGTTAACTGTAGTTGAAAATATTTTTAAAAATTTTTAATAAAAGAAATAATGGGGAAATAGCCCCAATCAAGACCAAACTCATTGAGCAAGCAAAAGATTCAAAGAGCAGCAAGTCTGAAATTGAGGACAGGGGAAGAACCCAAAGTGATCCCATGAGGTGCGGAAGTTCCTCTTGTTTCTTGATAATTCGAGTCTTGGCACAGCCTGAGTGGGAAAATCCTGGGCAAATACAATAATGTAGGTCCTTGAGACTCCAGAGGGTGAGTCTGGAAGATATGGTCACTTACAGAGACCAGACAGGGGAGAGCCAAGGAATTTACTGTTGTCCTCATATTTTGTTCTAGGATTATGTCTAGAGATAAGGAGCCAGGGTCCTAGTCTCTGAAGACAGAAACCACTGTCTGAGGTTTTCAACACACTTAACACACTGAGCAGGAGCAGAAATATACTTGATAAATAACATCCTTTACCTTATTCAAACAGGCAGAAGCTGGTGCACAGAGCATGGCGTTGTAGCGCTCACCTGCAATGGGCACAGCTGATGCTACTTAGTGGCTAGCAAGTAAGTCGGTGGATGATCAGCATGTGAGCAGCACCAGCTGCAGGCCGCAGGCGTCCCCAAACTACGGCCCCGCGGGCCGCAAATGCAGCCCCCTGAGGCCATTTATCCAGCCCCCACTGCAATTCTGGAAGGGGCACCTCTTTCATTGGAGGTCAGTGAGAGGACCACTGTATTTGGCAGCCCTCCAATGGTCTGAGGGACAGTGAACTGGCCCCCTGTGTAAAAAGTTTGGAGACCCCTGGCTGGTGCCGTGATTCCAGCCTGAGCCCTGTCACTTACTGTGTGATTTGGGACAATTTATTTAAATTATTTGAGCTTTAATTTATTTAGTTAAAAAATAAAAAAGGCAGTAATGGCTCTGGCTTGGTGGCTCAGTTTGTTAGAGTCGTCCCCATATGCCAAAGTTGTGGGTTTGATCCCTGGTCAGGGCACTTACAAGAATCAACCAAAGAATGCATAAATAAGTAGAACAACAAATCAATGTTTCTCTCTCTTTCTTCCTTCCTCTCTCTCTAAAACCAATCAATACATCTAAAATAAAAGCAGTAATATATTCCAAATAGAATTGTTGGTCTATCAAAGGAATATTATACGTAAAACATTGTAAGCTATTGTAGGGCAGCTGTGTTAGGCTTGCTTGCTGGTTTACTGGCTGCAAGCCCTTTGCCTGATCAGTGCGTGAGCATGTGGCAGTGCCACGTGTGTATTGCCTATATAAAGCTATGCATGCTTGTGCTGGGGGAGAGGGGATTGTGGTTACACAGATTGCCTGCCCACCACTCTGAGGGGACACTTTGCTCTTTGTCTGCCTGAGAGGCAGTTTCCCTTGCCTGTGTGCTTGTCCACCATTGTGAGACTTTATTAAATGGAATGGCCCAACCCCTTCTGGCTCTGCAGTTTTTCTACCATCTGCCCGAATTCAATGTGAGCTTGCCTGACCTCAGCCACCGGTATTGTTAGCTATAATACTCCTGAGCGTGTGTTAGATATTGGAAATAGGAAATTAAGACACAATCCTCGCTTTTGGGGAGTTCACAGTCTAATGATATGTAAATATTGGTTATCTTTATTATTCTAAGCCCTCTTTACTTCTAATTATTTTTCTAACCCCTCTATTTGGATATTGTCTTAGTTTGGTTTTTCTCAAAAGTAAATCCGAAGCAAAGATTTGAGTGCAAAGGTTAATAAAAAAATATATAAATTAAATAAAACAAATAATAATTTCTTTAGAAAAATTATGCCAAATTACAATTAATTTATTCATTATTTTAAGAATTAGTGCACTATTGCAATTATAACATTTTGTGATTTATAAGATAAACATTTTCATAAAATAACTGCGTTAACTTAGTCCTAGATTAAGACAACTTAAGTCCTATGTTAACTAAATCAAACTAACCTCTGTGTTCAGGTTTGCCAGATTGGTAGATTCCATATGTGGTGTTTTTTAAAAAACACATGTACAGTCATGCATCATATAATATTTCTAACAAGGAACCGCATATACGAAGGTGTTCCCATTAGATTATCATAAAGCAGCTGAAGAACGACTGTTGCCTACTGACATCACCATAAGGTCTCTACGCACTACATTACGGTTCTGTGCTGGTCTTCGTCAGTCCAGGCTGTCCATAGTAATCTAACAGCTAGAAGTGCCTGGGAGCTCTCACCGGGGCCCCGTGACATCTCTTTCCAAACCAATGTCACAACTGAACCAACCCTTGTGGTTCTTATTACTGTGATTGCAAGACACCCTTCATCAGTAATCATTAGGAAACTTTTAAGAAGAAGAGTTCATTACTTACAAGCCCTGGAACCTGTAGTGCATGCCAGGGGGCACACAGCGGAGATTGTGAGTAGAGAGGGAGAGGGAGGGGGAGGGCACAGGCCCAGGGTTCTGCTTTTGTGGGAACCCCTGTCAAGGGTGGGGGAGGCAGGTTCTGAGGGCTCCCTCTTTTATCTGTGAATTTAAAATCTAAGAGCTAACATATAAAGCTGGGGCAAGAGAAAACAAGTAGCCTAAATGGTCAATTATTAAAATCAACCAGGATCTCTAAAACAAAGGAGCTTCAGTGGAGAGAGGCCTGGCTCTTTGTTGCCCTGTTGCTGGCAATGTGTTTATTGGAGATAGATTTCCTCAAAGGCGCATGGCTCTTTGAAATGGATAGCTTGACAAACTGTTGGGCTTATATTACAATCACTCACATCTTTGTGGTGATACTGGTGTAAACAAACCTACTTTGTTGCCAGTCCTATAAAAGTATGGCACTGATAATTACAGTAATACGCTACACCATCTAGGTTTCTGTAAGTGCGCTCCCTGAAGTTTGCACAATGAAATACCCTAACGATGCATTCCTCAGAATGTTTCCCTGTTGTTAAGCCGCACATGACTATTACAGTCTTAGTGGTAGTACTCTTTTAAAACTAAGAGGGTCTTAGAAGTAGATATGAGCTGAGCTTGATGACATATGGTGCCAAAGACTCATCTCTGGCTCCCACACCCAAGCAGAGTGAAATAAAAAAAACATGTTTAATACATACTGAGTGTTGAAGAATGCCCAGTGTTACGCCATGTGTGTCACATTCATTACCTTTGTCAACGGTGGACTTGAAGGGAGCAACTACAGGCTTCAGCAATTATGACTTACTTGTTTAATGGTGAGTGCTGTTGAGTGAGTTTTTATCAAAGAGTTTGTATGTGAGTGGTAAGCTTTTAATAAAAGTCATAAACCATCACGAAGTCCTCATTTTTGAAGCTGAAGTACCACATTATCTCAATTTAACTTTGAAAATAAACACAAGCTCATGTGCTAATGGTCTAAAACAGTGGTCCCCAGCCTTTTTGGGGCCACGGACCAGTTTAATGTCAGAAAATATTTTCATGGACCGGCCTTTACAGTTGGATGGATAAATGCACAAAATAAAATTATGCAACCGGTGTAAAAACTGCGGTATTTTTAAATATAATTGTCGAACTTACGAGACAAGCGTCAAGAGTAAGTCTTAGACGGATGTAACAGATGGAATCTGGTCATTTTTTAAAAATAAAACATTGTTCAGACTTAAATATAAATAAAACAGAAATAATGTAAGTTATTCTTTCTCTGCGGACAGGTACCAAACGGCCCACGGACTGATACCAGTCCGCAGCCCGGGGGTTGGGGACCACTGGTCTAAAAGACTGAAAAATAGGTATTTTTAGAAATTAAATACCTTTAAAAATAAAATTCACTCTATTTGCTTTTAAAATTAATTCTACTTTAAAATTTAGATCATAAAATTAGCCTCTTTGTACAGTTCAGTGAACTTTAACCCAAGTAGATGTGTGTGAAACCACCATCACAACCAGGATGCCAAGAGTTCCAGCACCCCCCAAAAAACCTTCTCTTGTTCCATCTTGATAGTGGCATTCTCTCTCACGCTAACCTCTGGCAACTACTGATCTGTTCTGTCCTTTGGAGAGTGTCATATAAATGCAGTCATATGGCAGGTAGCCTTTTGAGATAGGTTTGTTTTATTCAGCATAATGGCCTTGAGATTCTTCCTTCCATATTGCATGCATTAATAGTTATTTTCTTTTCATTCCTAAGCAGTATTCTGTTGTATGAATGCACCATAGTCTGCTTGTTCATTCATGGAAGGACATTTAATTTTTTTATCCAATTTGGTGCAATTATGGACAGAGCTGCTATAAAAATTAATGTACAGATTTTTGTAGGAACATTAATTTTTATTTCTTTAAGGTAAATACTTAAGAAAAGAAATGCTAGATTGTATGGGAAATGTATATGTATTTTTATTTTTATAAGAAACTGCCAAAACATTTCCATAGTAGATGAATGATTTTTTCTTTCCTCCAGTAATGTATAAGATCTTTATTTCCTCCACCTTTACCAATACTTAGTATTGTGCTAGTGTTTTTTATTTTAGCTCTCTGAATGGACCTATAGTGGTTTTAATTAGCATTTCCCTAATGGCTAAGGAGGCTAAACATCTCATGTGTTTATTTACCATCCTTTTGCCCTTTTGCTTGAAGTGTCTAATCAAGCCCTTTGTCCATTTTTAAACTAGGTTGTTTTACTAATGTCGAGAGCTTTCTATTGTATTTTGAATACAAGTTCTTTGTTGGCTATCTGACTGCAAGGCCTTTTTTTTTTTTTTTTTTTTTTTTTTGTCAACCTATAGCATATCTTTTAATTATGATAGTAAAGTCTTTCTTACAGCAATCTTTTAAAAATTTTGATGAAGTCTAACTTATCAATATTTTCTTTTATGGATTGTGCTTTCACTCTCAGGTCTAAGAAAATTTTCTGTAATTTAAGTCATGAAGGTTTTCCCTTAAGTTTTATTCTAAAATTATTATAATTTTACATTTCACTTTGAGGTCTATGACTCATTTTGAGTTATTTGTATAAGAAACAAGCTTCAGGTTAAAGTTTACTTTTTTAAAACTATTGATGTCCAATTATGCCAACATAATTTGTTGACAACTTTATTATTTCCTGATTGACTTATCTTTTTATATTTCATAAAAGTAAATGATTATATTTTTATGGATATATTTCTAGATTAGATCCTAGAGAGTCTAAATTGAACAATTTAGAGAATTAAGTCGATTAATTTAAGAATGTGTTTATATCTATATATAAGTTCTTCTGAAATTTTTGATTGATATTATTAATTTTATTGATCTTTTCAACAACCCAATTTTTGTGTTCATTGACTTTTCTCTATTGTTTACTTTTTTTTTTTTTTTTGCCATTTGCTGTCTTCTTTATTATTTCTTCCTACTATTTTATTTGGGTCTATCCTCTTTTTTTTTTCCAAATGTTTTCTTATGAAAGTTTAGATCACTGATTTGAGACTTTTTTTTTAGTCTAATATAAGCATCTTAACACTGTAAAATTCCCCTAAGCATATTTTTAGTTGTATCTCATAAATTTTAATAAATTTAATATTCATTTTTTTCAGTTCAAAATCATTTATAATTTTCTTTGAGACTTTCTTCTTTAGTTCATGAATTATTTAGAAGTGTGCCTTGTACTATCCAAGTGTTTGAAAATTTTTCTGTTATATTTGTATTTTTTACTTCCTAGTTAACTTGATTCTGATTAGAGAATTATACATTGATTTCAATCCTTCTAAGATTTGTTTTATGACTCACACTGGTGAATATTCCATGTGTATTTAAAAGAGAATGCATGCTCTGCTGTTGCTGAAGTCAGCGTTCCATAAATATCAGTTAGATCTCACTCGTTGATGACATTGCTCAGTTCTATATTCTGTCCAATTTTCTGTTTACAAGTTCTATTATTGAGAGAAGAGTGTTGATGTTTTCTAATACAATGGTCAATTTGTATTATATTTTTTTATTTTTGTCAATTTTTGCTTTGTCTATTTTAAGATTCTGTTGTTAGGTACATAAACATTTAGGATTGCTGTGTCTTCTTCATGAATTAACCCTTTATCAAAATGTAATGTCTCTCTTTTCCCTAGGAAATATTTTTTACTCTGAAATCCATTTTGTCTTATATTAAGATAGCCATTTCAGTTCTCTTTTGATTAATGTTTACATTGTGTTTTTCACACACACACTCTTTTTTTTCTGTATTTGACGTAAGTTTGCTTTAGACAGTACATAGTTTTGTCAGACTCTGTTCATTTTTTTTTCAATGTTTTTCCTATTATTATTTAGTAGGTAATTTTTATTGCTCTGTCTTCAAGTTCACTGACTCCTCTGCCATCTCCACTCTGCTCTGGCACCTTGGAGTGAGTTTTAGCTTGGTTATTTTATTTTTCAGTTCAAAAATTTCAATATGGTAGTCCATTTTTACCTCTGTTTCTTTGCTGATGCTTATAATTGCAATATTTAATTCAAGAGTTTAAATTGCTCATCTGTATATTTTTGAGTCATTTTAAAGTCTCTGCCAGAAAAATTCCAACATCTGTATTATCTCATTGTCTGTTGATGATGATTTTGTTGTTTTTTTTTTCCTTTATTTTTCTGAAGCTGGAAACGGGGAGAGACAGTCAGATAGACTCCCGCATGCGCCCGACCGGGATCCACCCAGCACGCCCACCAGGGGCCACGCTCTGCCCACCAGGGGGCGATGCTCTGCCCCTCCGGGGCGTCGCTCTGCCGCGACCGGAGCCACTCTAGCGCCTGGGGCAGAGGCCAAGGAGCCATCCCCAGCGCCCAGGCCATCTTTGCTCCAATGGAGCCTTGGCTGCGGGAGGGGAAGAGAGAGACAGAGAGGAAGGAGGGGAAGGTGGAGAAGCAAATGGGCGCTTCTCCTATGTGCCCTGGCCGGGAATCGAACCGGGGTCCCCCGCACGCCAGGCCAATGCTCTACCGCTGAGCCAATCGGCCAGGGCCTGATGATGTTTTTGAAGCTCATGGTGATCGGTTCTTTGTCGGCTGAGTAATTTTTTTTCTTTTTGTATATCCTGGACATTTTAAACGTTACATTATGGGACTCTGAATGTTTTATAAACCTGTTGGAGAATGTTGATGTTTTAAATTTGTAGCAGTTGACCTGCTTAGGTTTAGACCACAAGTTTCAGCCTGCTAGCCATGCAATGTCTGTTCCATTATCAAAACGTTTGCGGCAGTATTGAGATTACTCTTGTGCATGTGCCACTATTGAACCTAGGTGAAGGTTTCCTCATTAGCTCAATTCTCAAAGTCTTTGTTCTGTTCATTAGGATCAGATTCAGCATGTGCAGGATGAGGTTGAGCCCTTGAGTTTATGAAATAGTTTACGGGGTTCCTTTTCTTAGCTCTAGACCAGTACTTTCCAGTTCCCTGGACCTCCCTTTTGTTTTTGGTCCTCTGACAAGAAGGACCAAAAATTCTCTGATTGCTTAATTCTCTGATTACACCATATCTGGTGCCAGTCTGTGGGAGGGCATACAGAGAAACCTCATAATATTATTATCACTTATTGAACAATTCAATGATTATAGCAATAACAATACTATTATAGGGCCTCTTAAATAAAGACCTCTTGTTTCACTTTCTCCCACAGCACTAACATAATAGATACAAGATGTTAGATTGAATGTGAGGAATTTACACACATGTAGAATTTACAGATAAAATGTATCATAACCAGTTCCATAACTCTTGGCCTCTTCTACCAGAAACCCCTGGCTTACAAGAAAATAAAAAGATAAGGAAAGATGTGTGAGTACTTTGCTATAGAGAAAGTTTTTGCTATTTATGAAGCCAAATTTAGGGAGAGATGAGGTGAGGTTGCTAACTATGAAAATGGCTTATGGGACCACTTGGAAAGCTTGAACTATAGGCACTTCAGAGTAACATGGAGGATAGGAACCTGAGTAATGCCTAGGAGAGTTAGAATGATATATGTCAACATTAGAATTGGCTTGCATTTGCAAAATTTGACAACATAAGCATTAGAATTTCATGTGCACCAGATGTTGGTCACATGGGAGAGAGAGCTAGTTTGGTGAATTCTTGTTCTATTCTTCCAAGAGTGAACCTATTTTAACAGGGAGAGCATGTGTAGCATAAATTTATGAAAAATAGGCATTTAAGGGGAGATTAGGGAGTCACAGCGACTTCGTTACCTCCAAAAGAATAGAAATGTAGTATAGAGGTTTCCCAAAGCCGAGAGCTCTGAGGATCCAAAGACTATCCCCTTATTAAGAACTTTAAATGGTCTGAGATTTTTACCCTTTTCAAAGCTAGTTAGTTTGCTTTCCACAGTTTTGTGTATGATAGCAAAAGAGAGATGATTCCTGGATCAGAGACCAAGGACTTTATACTCACATTAGCAATACTACACAGAAAATCAACATTTTCTTGCACAGAAAAATCCTGTGGTCTGTCAAATTTTCAACTAATAATGGGAAGTTTTTTTGTTTCATATCTATCTATCTATCTATCTATCTATCTATCTATCTATCTATCATCTATCTATCTTCCACTGTTTGCAATAAAAAACCTCACATTGTATAATTTAGGATTAATACTTGGCACTCTATTAAATGGGTTTGATTTTCACAGTGGATTAGTTTTGATATTGTCAAAACCCCAGTTTTGACATTTGAGATTTCCCAGGCCCCAGTTCCCACAGAGAATTGCAAAAGAGGTCAGATGACAGCAACATGAACCATGGGCTGTAATACAGAAGAAGAACCCTGAGCTCGGGGAATCTAAATCTTTCTTATTTGACAGTAGCATGAGATATTATTTCGATCTTCTGAGGCTGTTCATTATATTTATACAAACACCTTTGAAAAGGTAGTCTAGACCAAAGGCTGTCAGTGCCTCTGCTCATGAGATGTTCAGAAACAGAAGAGACCCATGAAGAATTACCTTCCAACACCACAAAAAAATCAGCTTTAAAAATCCACCCCAGGAGAGTGGCCAAGAAAGAGTCAAAGTCAACTTCCAATAGTACTGGAAGCTGTCGCTTGGCCACTAGGTATTTTCCTGTCTTCCTTTAATGTGTCACTTTGGCTCCAACCCCTCTTAAGAGGATTAAGGGATGAAACCTAAGAGAGGAATCTGAAGCCTGCCACCTAAAACATACTGGCCACCAATGCAAGCTAGCAGGAGGGGGGGGGGTGTGTGTGCTGATTTCTCAATAGTTGACTGGAATCTTGAATAGAACATCTTTATGTCTTGAATAAAGACTGTTTCTGTATCATAAAGGGAAGATGGAACTATTTAATACTCTGGAAGGACAGAAAAATCCTGTGGTCTGTCAAATTTTCAACTAATAATGGGAAGAGTTTTTTTCTGTTCCATAACTATCTATCTATCTATCTTCCACTGTTTGCAATAAAAAAACCTCACATTGTATAATTTAGGATTAATACTAGGCACTCTATTAAATGGGTTTGATTTTCACAGTGGATTAGTTTTGATATTGTCATTTATAAAGCTTTTTAAGATGATTATTATAATTATTGTTCTTTATAAAATATAAAATACTGTACTTTTAAAAAACCCATTGTCCTGAGTCAAAATGCCTGAATTTAAAAGAAAATATAAACTATCTGATGTCCTATTAAAAAAAAAAAAACAGCAAAGTGAGTATCAGGCAACATTATCATCATAATTTTGTTCCTAAGGTGTTTGGCATTTAATTAACTCTGCCACCTTGCCCGTGTGAAAACCTGGAATCGAACTTTTCATTACCATATTTTCATCATTGGAAAATATGTTTATCACAAGCTGTAATTAGTATTTTTACAATCATTTATACAAAGTATTGTTTAAAAAATTATGAACTTGTCTAATTTTCTTTGACTTCAATATTTTGTTTCAAGAAACTTGATAAGTTTTTCTGTATTTATATGAACATTTAGAAAGAGTAACAAGAAAACACAATCACAGGGGCAATCTAATTATCACCAGCAGCTGTAACCTGTTGCATTCGACGCTGGGACTACCATATAGGCTGCCTCAACCAAATGTTCAAGCATTTAAAAAGCTTCTTTTATCTTTCCTTGTGATTCAAAAGGAAATTACAGAATAAAAGAACTACTAGGATATAAATGTGTTTTCCTACCACATAGAAAAAAATCTTCTTAACCCATTTCCAGTTAGCTTTACCACTTGAATTATGAGGTCACTCCTCTATCAAAAAGTTAATTTCATCTCCTAGTGGTGTCAAGCATTGCATACCATGTGGCTTTCTTTTCTCTGCTCTATGATACAGCATTTTCAAGAAGGTATAATTGCAGGTTGTCTTACTGTACAATGACTGGGATAAATTGCTATAATGTTTCACGAGAGAATGATCTCATTTTAGCCAAACGTGACCAATAAAAAATTCAGATTTGGATTGACTACAAGTTACATTAAAAATTCTATATATTTTTTTCCATTTGAAAACCATAATTTAAAATGGCAAGTTGTCATAATCCATTTAGATATTTTGGTTTATACACATACGTACAGTTAGCATTGTGCTTCTTACAACAATTATTTTATGAAGTAATAGATCCTTTAATGAAAAGGAAATCAAGTTCTATTTCCTTCTCTGGTTGCAACAGGTTGTGTCTTTCTCCCAGAATATATCCCCTTCAATAAGCTTACTCATTGCATACAAGACTAAATGAGTTAATGCTCCTTACAAAAGGTGCTATGTATTATGATTCTCCATTTGCTTTAATAAGAAGAGTTTGCTTCTTTCATCCAATGGGAAAGGCATGGAACTGAGAAACATAAGGAGGGAAAGGTAGGAAAAGCCAAAATACTGAGGCTTCCACAGAGAATTCTTTTAGAGGTAATGCAGACAGAAGAAAACTCATCTTCCTTTGTTTTCATTCAGGTCGTGATTTCTCTTTCTTTGGGCGGGAAAACCTTAATGATTTGTTTTATAGATTTTGAGAAGTAATATTTTTCTTTTCTGATTCCCTATGACTTTGTCAAGATTGTGATAATGAAAAGTAGTTAGTCTGGAGACATTTTTTCTGTCCCTCCCTCCTTTCTTAAAATAAAGCTTGTCTTGCCTAAGTATCATAAAGCAGAACATGTATGAATGAATTTATTTATACTTTTTTTAAAAAAAGAAACCCTAAATATTTTGTGTGCAAACGTTTCTCCCTTCACATGGAGGCTTGGGAAGAATTTAGTGCTAAATAAATGCTGCCTCCAACCCGGCATGATAAAACATAAATCATTGCGTTAAAACCTCTAACAAGTCTATCTGCTTTTTGAAATGACTGGGAGATGAAAGCAAGGAGTCTTATTTGAGAAGGCTCAGCGGCTCAGTTCTGCATTTATATAGCTGTTATCAAAAGCAATTCATTTGCAGATCAAATAGACTGACAGGACAAGCAGGGGATCACCACTGCCTTCAGGCAGCCCAAAGCCAGGAAGCCTCCTCAGCACCATCACTAATACTGAGTGAGTCTAGTCAACGCTCCTGTTTATTACCACTTCCATACTCTGCCAGCTTCACATAAACTCACCCTTCCTCCATCCCCTCTTAGCCAGACTACTGTAAGAATTGTAATAAAAATGAAGTTTCCTCAATGGGGTGTGGTGGGAAAAACCCTTTGTTGTACTGTGATGAACAAACTGTATTCCTTCAAATTTTGGACAAGGGTGACGATGGTGAAGATTATAAGCAGGAAATACGAGAGGCTTGCCGAGGGATGTTGGCCTCCAAGACCTCTTCTTCGTGGTGGCCCGTTCTCCGTGACTTCTAATAGGCTGTGCATGATGCTCCCTCCTCTCCAGCCGATTCTCCGACAACGGGCAGGAGGGAGGCACGTCAGTGCAAAGGGAATTTGCACAAGTAGGCATTTGCAAGGTTGGCTCTCATCCCCTTTTAAGTAGGACTTACTATATTTTTATTGATTAAAGTAAAGGTGTTAATTGTTGAAAGCTCAAATAAAACAAAAACAAAGGAGACAACGAAAATAAAAATAAAACCATCTTTCAGAGAGAACCCTGTTAACACAAAGACATCTGTGTATAAACATGGGCACAAATACACACACTAAGTTTTGTGAGATAATACTCTATTGGTATCCACATGTTTAACTTCATATTTTAAAATAAGGATTTCTTATGCAATTATTATTTGAAAACACAATTCTTAATGACTCTAAACCTTTAATTATACTAACTCCCAATCCTGATTTAACTATTTCTCTTTTGTCAATAGTTTAGGGGACTTGTTCTTTTGGCATACGAGAGCAGTATGTATTTGCTCCATATATTTTTCAATCAATTAGGTAAAACTTTTATTGCTGAATCACTTAAACAAATGTATGCATATTTTAAATTGCCCTTTATAAAGTTTATACCAACCGATAGTCACAGCAATAATGTGTGAGAATGCTTATTCGGCTGTATTTAGGCAGGGTAAAGAGTACATCATATACTGAGTATTATAATTTCTTTAAATATTTTCCAATTGGATAAGTAAAACCTGGCATCACCTTGCTCATTTAGATTTTATTTATTGACTTTTAGAGAGAGGGGAGAGAGGGAAAAAGAGAGAGTGGGGGAGAAGCGGGAAGCACCAACCCGTAGTAGCTGCTCCTTGTATGTGCCTTGACCCGGCAAGCCCAGGGAGTTGAACCAGCGACCTCAGCATTCCAGGTCGATGTTTTATTCACTGCACCCCCACAGGTCAGGCTCACCTTGTTCTTTTAATTTGCATTACAGGAACACCTCATTTCATTACACTTCGCTTTATTGAGCTTTGCATATGCTGTTTTTTTACTAATTGAAGACCCTTCACCAGCAAAAGTATTATTACTCATTTCATTTGATGCTCACTTCACTGCCGTGATCTGGAACCTGAAATAGAACCCACAGTATCTCCGAGGAACGCCTGGATTTAATTACACTGAAAAAAAAAAACCCCACAACATTTTATGTGTTTATTTTTATTTTTTATTGTAAGTATAATGTTTACCAGTTTGAGGGAGAGTTAATCATGATCAATTTTTTCTATTTTTTTTTAAGTGAGAAGAGGGGAGATAGAGAGACACTTCCGCAAGTGCTCCAACTGGTATCTACCCAGCAACCCCCATCTGGAACTGATGCTCGAATCAACTGAGCTGTCCTCCACGAAAGGAAGACAGAGAAAAGGGAGAGAGGGAGGGGAAGAGAAGCAGATGGGTGTTTCTCCTGTGTGCCCTGACTGGGAATCAAACCAGGACTTCCACACACCAGGCTGATGCTCTATCCACTGAACCAACTGGCCAGGACCCAGTTTTTTCTAAAATTTTATGAGGCTTTTAATTATTCTTTGATTTATACATTAATAATATACTTATATAATGACCAGAGCTTTGAGGTAGCATTAAATTGAAAATTTAAAAGACATGTGATAATAAAATAGATCTATTATTGACTTTAAGCCATTGTATCTTTATCAATAATTTATAAAGCAATATATGATTATAAGCTCTGTTTTAAAATAGTTACACATGGTATATGTATAAAGTACCTGCATTTAATTTGTAGTACTCAGGAGCAGAATAAAGAAGAAAAAGTATTATTGTAAGCGTCTTTCTAAACTTGTTTTACATGTGAACTTCCAACCATTTTGGCATAGAATATTCAAGAATAATAAATATAATGCTAAATAATGCTGTTAAAGTGAACCCAGAATTATTATTTTTTTTGATGGGACTTAAAGTAACAATCAATTAATAAATATTTACTAATCACTCATTGCCTAGGAGAATATAAACATTTAGAAATATTTATTTATAAATATGTTAAAAGCACAGAACTTACCTTAAGTCTAATTTTTGAAAATAATTTTTTCCCATACTCATTCATTGAACATTCACATCCACTCTGTTGCTAAGTCACTGTGGTAGGGGTGTTGTGGAGAACTCAGTGACGAGGGAGACATGGTCCCTGCTGTCGCTGTGTTTATAACCTGGTTGGGAAAACAGGCATATTCTCTAAACTGTCAGCAGTCACTTATCACCAGGGTATGGCCTTGTGTTCTAATGAAGCATCACAGACAATCTCAGGCGAGGAAATGCTACTGGAGCCTGAGAAATCAGAGGTAAACTTATCTGAGTCCCTCAAAATATATGGGCGTTGTCTGAGTCCCCCAAAATATATATATGGTACATGAATCATGGAAGGAAAGAAAGAAAAATTTTACTCATAAAGAAAAACACAAATATTTTCTCTTGTATTTCTTGAGTTTGTCTTGAGATCCCATAGGCTGCAATGCCTTTTACCTTTGTGTCTGTGGTACATTTTCTTAAGTTCTTATACCTCCACCCCAGCAATACGGAGGAGGGGCATTAGGGAGGAGTGCACAGATGGGCTATACTCTACGACTTCTCTATTCTCCCTGTGACAGGGACAGTAGCAGTATATGACAATGGTGGTGATCATCATGGAGGACACCATCCTAAATTATATGCTCAGCTGCTTGCAGCAGTAAGGTTTGTTGTCACCACAGCTTTTCATTCCTGCAGAGCCAATCTCAGCCATAGACATAAACAGCCAGAAAGGATATTATTGTGGTAGGCTGAATAATGGCCACTCAAAGTTATCCTCATCCTAATCCGGTGTTTCCCAACGTGGGGCCCACACCCCACAGGGGGGCAATTCGATAGTTAAGGGGGGCAATTTGAAAATGGACTCAACATGACTTTAACTCTTTCGCCCTGGGCCATTTAAATGCAATGCTAGATATCGGTGCCAAATTTAACAAAAAATGCAATTCTTAAATAATTGCGGTAAATAATTATTAAGTATAATTTCGTTTGACGAGACCAAAATATCAACTGGGTGATTGGCGTCGTCAAGTAAACTTCGTCCTGGGTTCACCGCGGAGCATGCCGTCTGCCGCGGGGAACCCCAGACGTTTTAAAAACTCGCTAAACAACGCAGTTATTCTCACCTAATTGGCCCATCGCAACTTCTGTAGTGTTTCACATCATTCAGTTGGTGTTAATTTGAAATAAGTGTCAGTCAAAACTGTTGTAAAAGCTCGTTGATTTAATAAATATACATATATATTGTATAGATATAATTGGTAAGTATTTGATTTTATTTTTATCAATATTAAACTCCTTATTAAGTACTTCTTGCATCGGGGCTAGAAAGCACTAATATTTTATAAATATTATTAGAAAAATCTGTATTAAAATTATTTGGAATTTAAATTTCTGTTTTTCATTATATGTTTTGAAATTTTACTTACTATGTTTTGTTAACAATTTCATAGCGATTTCTTCCTAGAACCTATCATTTATGTTTATTAAGTGAACAAATCAATTTTTTAATGTTAAAAATTATGTATGTTACATAGGGGGGGGACATAAAAATTTTAGAAAGGTTAAGGTGGGGCATGGCACAAAAAAGGTTGGGAAACACTGTACCTAATCCCTGGAAACTGGGATGTTCCCTTCCACAGCTGTGATCAGGTTGAGGACCTCTGAATGAGGCCATCATCCAGAATTATCCAGGTGGGTCGTAAATATAACCACAGGGGTCCTTAGGGAGGCAGGAGATCAGAAAAATAATAGATGTGAATCAAGAAGTTAGAGTGAAGTAAACATTGAGGATTCACTTTCAAGGTGGAGGAGGGGCCGCACCACAGGCAGCCACAGGGAGCCGAAAGAAAAGCCACAGAAATTTTACCCTAGAACCTCTAGAACGAATCGGACTTGACTACTCTTTTACTTTAGCCCAATATAACTGTTCAGATATCTGACCTCTAAACCTTTAAGAGAATAAAGTTGTGTTGTCTTAAGGCACAAAGTTTGTGGTAATAGCAATAGAACACTAATACTATATACAGTGTGTCCGTAAAGTCATGGTGCACTTTTGACCGGTCACAGGAAAGCAACAAAAGATGATAGAAATGTGAAATCTGCACCAAATAAAAGGAAAACCCTCCCAGTTTCTGTAGGATGATGTGGCAGCATGTGCGCATGTGCAGATGATGATGTAACACTGTGTATACAGCGGAGCAGCCCACGGCCATGCCAGTCGAGATGTGGATGGTACAAAGTTCAGTGTGTTCTGTGGCTCGCTAAATTCAAATCCGTGACCAAAGTGCAACGTGAATATCGGCGCATTTATAATGAAGCGCCACCACATAGGAATAACATTACTCAGTGGGATAAGCAGTTGAAGGAAACTGGCAGTTTGATGGAGAAACCCTATTCTGGTAGGCCATCAGTCAGTGACGAACCTGTAGAGGCTATACGAGATAGCTACCTAAGGAGCCCTAAAAATCTGTGCATGAGCCCACATGGAACTGCACTGAATAGGTATGAAACTGGGAGAGTTTTCCTTTTATTTGGTGCAGATTTCACATTTTTATCGTCTTTTGTTGCATTCCTGCGACTGGTCAAAAGTGCACCATGACTTTACGGACACACTATTATCAAAGATTCTTTTCCAAAATAGCCTTTAGCATTAGTTGGAAACTCATCTTTAGATCCATTCTAAAAGAATCCATTAGAATGAAAATATCCCCTAAGAGGTGTAATATTTTTAACATTATAACACTGGTGTGAATTATTTGATGAAATTATTTGGAAATTCTGAAAGAAATGGGTCACTGGGCAGCTAAGTTTGATGGGAAGGTTATAGGAAAAATAGTTCCAGCAGTTCAATATAAGGGAACTCAAGTTCCCTTATATTGACCTTTTGTAGCCTTATCAGGAAGAATGTTTTTTAAGCTTAACCACAAGTCAAGGAAAGGAAAGAATAAGAAGTACTATATATATAGTACTTCTGGGATGAGCTGGTTTCAGCATTAAAGATTTGGAGACAAAGATCAAAAGAACTGAAATAGGACAAAGGTCAGGGCAAGACCCAAGATGTGGATAATTACAAATTTTAGTTTGAGTTAGTCCTGTTTTCATGCTCTTTACATATACAGGGCTGGTCAAAAGTAGGTTGAAAGTTTGTATGAAAAATAATGTAAAAATCAATAAATAATTATTCAAGAGTAAACTGTGTTTCTCACACTCACCAACTGTAAACCTATATTGCCCCACCCTGTTTAATTGGTATTCATTTCTAAAGTAAATTATATTAATTTACTAGTACATGAAACTACTCAAAATGGAAAAATAATTCAGAAATCAAATACATTTAATGAAGCAACCAAGGACTGTGGAAATATAATAATGCAATCCAATTGCTACTTTACCATATAAACTCTCTTCTTATGTACAAGTGAGCGTGGCATTATTTTTGAATTCTAAATACAACGCCTTCTCTCTCCGGAGCCACGCTTTTGCTAAGTGAGGAATGATGTACCTCTTTTGGGAAATGATATCCTGTTTAGCTCAACACTTGGTTTACCTTTTCGGATCTTAAATGCAGAAAGGCATCTAAGCAGGGTGCTATTTTGAATGAGAGACATTTGTTTAAGCAGTATCAGTTGTGTGCTTCTATCACATCCCTGAGTATCTGAAAAGCAGAACTCAAGTTCCCTTATATTGACCTTTTGTAGCCTTATCAGGAAGAATGTTTTTTAAGCGTAACCACAAGTCAAGGAAAGGAGAGAATAAGAAAGCCCTTTTCTCAGATATCAGCAGTAATGCCTGGGTTGTGCCCTCACATACTCTGGAACCCTGAACTGTGATATCAGCAGTAATGGCTGGCTTGTGCCCTCACATACTCTGGAACCCTGAACTGTGTCGTCCAGGTCTGACCAAACGAAGGAGATCACATCCAGACACAGCTCTAAGCTCACTCAGCTGAAGACCACGTTCAAAAATACAGTTGACAAAACTAATAAGTTATTGGAGTATGAGGAATTACAACTATATTATATTATTTATAATGGTAATATGTTAGGGCGATTAATGCTCCTGGTTTGACTAGAACTATCTGAGATTTCCTGGGTTGGAGACTGACTGTCCCAAAAGCCAGGAAACTTCTCAGTTTCAGGTAAGTCGGGACAGGGGGTCCAAATACAAATATAATTTGAATCTGCGATTTCAAAAATGGTTTTAACTACTTAAAATGAGCGAATTAAAAATTCAGATGAAATAAATTAATTATTTTTTTAACATAAAGAAGTATTTACAGCTTTTATTTAAATGTATTAAGTGGAATATGGATAAAGGTGGTGTATATCTTAAGAAGTAGCGTTATTTTCAATGTGTTCATTATTGGCTCAGATTTTAATTTATTCTATTTTTTACCTTAATGTGTAAGCAAAATGGTTTTTTATTGTTTTTTTACTTTTAAGTTAATCATGCTTTTAAGTCCCAAGATGTTGTGGACCTGTCAACACCATCCGTGAAAACCACATACAAACCAGGAATTGTCCTCATATTCACACCTAGAATGAAGCATCTACTGTATATTTCTAATGCTATTTCAAGTCAGTGTCTCAGATTTAAGATCTTTATTATCTCTGAGACAGGATGGCATGCAGATAAATGTCCTGATGGGCCAAGCTTTCAAAGAATGTTGCCATTTATTCTGCGGCTATGCATCCCTGAGTAGCCACCAGGCGGGACTGCATGTGACACAGCTAAATACAATTCTGTTTTCCCAGCCCCTTTAACTCCCCCTTGGCCCCCGAATCTCTCCTCTTCTCCCTGCTGCTCCCCACTTCCAGTGTTCATTTTTGAAGATATACTTTTCACTGGGATTAAAACAGGGTTTGCATTTAAAATTTTCATTTACCAAATAGCAAAATATTTGACTAGAAGGGAATGGTATTAAGGAGAAATGATTTTCCGTCTGCCCCGAGGCGTGGCATACACAGGATTTGATTTGCTGTGTTCGGCTGGAATCTGGGTTGATACGCAGAGATAAGAGAGGGTGTTTAATAAAATTTACATTTCATTTTCTCACTTGACACCAGTCTCCTGTCACTCACGGAACTGATGGGAATGCTGCAAACACCTTTTGTCAGCATCTAGTTGGGGAAACAGACTGGGAAATAAAAAGAAGAGAGAAGGAAAAAAGAGAATGATCTGGTTTGTTTCCATCCATCCCGTGGTTCCAGCTGTGGAACAGACCCACTGCGGCTGGACCACCCGAGCGCTGGCCGCCTCTGCGTGGGAAGGAGCGTGTCTGCAGGTGGGGACGCCGGGGGAGGCACCTGGGCACTGATGGGGTCCGGCTGCTTGCCGGGGGCAGTGGCGCTGTCTGAGGGGAACCTATGGGCTGAATGAGGAGTTTAAACTTCTGGGGGACTGGAAGTGATTCATGTCAGCTAAAAAAGAGACCAGAAGCGGTCCTGGCTGGTTGGCTCACTGGTAAAGCATCGGCCTGGCGTGTGTAAGTCCCAGGTTCGATTACCAGTCAGGGCACGCACCCATCTGTTTCTCCACCCCTCCCCCTCTCCTTCCTCTCTATCTCTCTCTTCCCTTCCTGCAGCCAAGACTCCACTGGAGCAAAGTTGGCCCCGGGCACTGAGGATGGCTCCATGGCTTCTGTCTCAGGTGCTAGAATGGCTCTGGCTGCAAAGTAGCAAACCCCCAAGATGGGCAGAGCATCTCCTTCTAGTGGGCATGCCGGGTGGATTCTGGTCAGGTGCTTGTGGGAGTCTTGTCTCTCTGCCTCCCCACTTCTCACTTCAGGAAAAGAGAGAGAGAGAGAGACCAGAAGCCATGCAAAGACAGTACCATGACAAGAGAAAGGAACTGAACTCTCCACCCCCCCCCCTTTTCTTTCCCAGTGAAACCATAGTATTTGTATTAGTTTTTGTATTGCTGAATAACAAGTTACCAGAAACTCTGTGACATAAAACAATATCTATAATGGAATAGTATTTAATCTTTAAAAAGCAGGAAATCCTGCCATTTTCAACAACAAGGATGGACCTGGAGAAGAACATTATCTAAGTGACATTAAGCCAAACATAGAAAGACAAATGATGTATGATCTCATTTATTATGTGCAATCTAAAATAGTCATAGTCACAAAAACAGAGGGTGGAATGGTGATTCCCAGAGGCCAGGGGGAGAAAAAAAAATGGGGAGATGATGGTCAAAGGGTACAGAGTTTCAATTATGCAAGGTAAATAAGTTGTGAAGAATTATTACATAGCATAGTGCCTATAGCCCAGTGTTTTTCAACCAATGTGCCATGGGGAAATTAAACATGGGTCCGCAAACTACGGCCCACGTGCCAGATACGGCCCGCGGAGGCTATTTATCTGGCCCGCCGCCTCCATCCGAACATAAACATTTCCCCTCACAATCCCTCCAGCTATCAGCAACAGGAAGAGTGGAGGCACAGGGACCGCTCACTGACCAATCACCTTCTAGGATTCATCCCAACCACTAGCGATGAACCAATAGTAGGCCGCCTCTCATCCACACCCAGGAAGGTCCCCGCTCGGGCTGCCGCGCACTTGTCATTGTGTGGCCACGGCCAGTAGTTGAAGCTGCTACTCCTCCCCATGGTCCCGATTTCTAATCCTGGTCAGGACTGGAGGTAAATGTTGCCACCACTAGATGAAGCCTCAGCCTCAGCTGGTTATGTCTATCCTGATGGTGTATATGGATATTTGACCTTTTTCTTTTTAAAAGAGGCCCCCGCAGAGGGTGATATACAATGCATCACAATGTTATCTAACTTTAAAGCTAAAGTTTGCTGATCTTCCTTTAGACAGTTTTTGGTTATCTGTTGCCAAGGAGTTCCCCATTCTGGCCAACAAAGCTATTTTGACATTGCTCCCGTTTTCAACCACATATCTATGTGAGCTGAGCTTCTCAAGCTTGACTGCGATAAAAACTAAAAACAGAGAGAGACTGAGAACTGTTGAGGAAGAGCTTCGTGTGTGTCTTTCTACCATTCCTGCCAGGATATCCCTTTTGTGTTCATCGAAACAGGCCCAGGTTTCACACTGAGTGAGTATAAATACATTTAGGAACTATATTATTAACTATATGTATAATATGTACTGTGTTAGAGTGTCATTTTGTGTCATTTTGGTAGGTGGTTTGCCCCAGGATTTTGTGAATGTAAAAAATGTGCCGCAGCTTAAAAAAGGTTGAAAATCACTGCTATAGCCAACAATACTATATTGTAAACTTAAAATTTTCTAAGGGGGATGATCTTATGTTAGTAGGTGTTACTGCTGCTACTACTACTACTAATAATAATAATAATGAAGAAGAGGAGAAGAAGGTTGGAGAAAACTTTGGGGTGGTGGATAAGTCTATATCCTCCATGGTAGTAATAGTTTCATGGGTGTATACTTTTCCATTAAATATGTAGCTTTTCACACATCAGTTACACTTCAATAAAGTGGTTAAAAAACAACAACAGGACACCACCTGCTTGTTAGCTTTCCGTTGTCTAGGTCAAAAAACTAGGAAGGCTCAATGATTTTCTTCTTATGGTCTCACAAGATTTAGGGTGAAAAGCTGAAAATCTGCTTCTCTACTGCTTATTGAGAAGGTGTATCCAGTGACATAAGAGGAAGTCAAGAAGTCATCACGAAAACCTAGAGAAAAAATGGTCCAAAAAGAGAGGAAGAGAGAGTCTCGACTAGATGCTCCCCAGATATCATGTAAGATGAAGCTAGAGAACTGTTCTCTGGAACTGGAATAATGGAGGTCACGAGGATTACCATAAGAGGAGTCTCTGCTCCGCGGAAGGGTGAGAAGGCATAGTGAAGCACGTGGCAGAGTGCATGAAAATCGGGAAAGGAATGAAATGCGTGAACAAAAGTCTTCCAGACCATTTTGTCAGAATGGGTGTGGAAAAATGGGAAGAGATCTGAAGGGACCAATATAGAATCCAAGAACCAATCTTTCACATTCCAGTAAATTCTAGAAAGTCCTACAAATGCCTTAAATGAATCTTCTGTCTCAAAACAGAGCAGATTGATGGGCAGAATCTACTTTTTCTTGAATTGTCCCAAGCAAAGAAAGCCCAGTCTTTCTGAAGCCTAAAAATAGCAAATGCTAGAAGAATATCTCTAACAGGCAGGTCTGGGTATTCTACAACTTAAACTTCATTTAACTTTATAATAATGTTTTACCTTTTTCTAAAAATAAATTACATTCTGAAAATGTGACTTGTCTCTCAAATATATCTGTAATTAGTCACAGTGCTATAGCGTAGGTTGAAATCAACTGTTCTATACTCAATAGAATAATTGCTTCTGCTTATAGCTCTTTCTAAGTTGACACTGATACATTATAAATTCTGGAAACAAAATATGGAATAAATGCGTAAACTTTAAAGACAGATTAATTAAGATCCTTTACTGTTACTGACATATACAGTTGTATAGATGCTTGATTGAGCAATATTTGCATGTGATTTACATTCAACTTCTCCATACTCATTTTTGCATAGAGTTTGCATACATTTCAATGCATATAATTTTATCATTTGTAGTTAGACTGCAAGACAGAAGGGAGTCATTCAACCAAGTAATTATTGAAAGGATTGGACCCTGAGGGAGGTAAAGGCTTCTTGTAATCTTATTCAGCAATAATATGGGCAAGTCTGCTGCAGGACACAACCTCAGATTGGCTCAGTCTCCCACTCCAAGAGAGACAATGTTCTGTCAAAGTCTGGTATCTTCCCTGAATACGATCCCAAGTGATGGTGGAAACTACCCTAGTTCCCTTCACTCGCCTTCTCTCAATTTTAACATCTATAAACATTTACTTTTTTTTTTTTTTTTTACCTCTCTAGAATTTTAGTTTGTTCAGAATCTTGGAGGAAAAGAGTTCACCATACATAGAAAATCAGATATGAGAGGCAGAAAGAGATTCTTTGAAATAACATAGAAGCAAGATATTTTTAAATTACTTATTTGAATAAAGGGTTGTTACCACTATGAAATATTTGCTGGGTTACCTATATTAATGGTCTTAATAAGTTTAGGATTGGCCTCGAGTGACACTTGATCTAATCAGCTCATCTCCAGACACTAGTGAGCCAAGAGCTGCTCTATTTGCTTCTAGCATTTACCCAATTCTCCCTTTTTTTTTTTTTTTTTTTTTTTTGAGAAGGGAAAAGAGGACAGATTTAACTATGCTTTGGTGATTCTGGCCAGACTCTGAAATTCCATACTCCATACCACATGCTGGAATCCTACAAGTTACTCTGGATGTTTTTTTGGCTGTTGTTCAGGCCCAAAGAATCCATTCTGACCACAGGGATCCTGGGCTTGGCTAGGGGTAGAAGTTATAGTTAATTATAATTGTTCCTAAACAGAAGGATAGAATCAAACTTGCCTTACAGAATGGTGAGTCTTTTGGCACCTGGAGGATGGAAAAGAAAGTAGTGAAACTTGGGAGAACGGGAAAGAAGGAGCAGAAATAACAGAGCTGGTAGCTGACCCTTTGGGAAGGGTAAAATAAAACATGGAGTGACAATGTATTTCTAGATTTCTGGGCTGAGCACAGGGATGTGGTGTACCGTGTTAGGGAAAATGTGAGGTGGGGTAGGCTTTAAGGCCATGTGAAGTCCTCGTGGCTGGGGCATAACCTAGTGGGAAGTTCTCAGCAGTAAGCTAACTCTGTGGTACAGAGCTCTGGAAAGAAATCTAAGCTGGAATGGGTGATGGGGAAAGAAGTCGCCAGGGTGAAAGGGAGAGTGTGTAGATAGCACCTCAGTAGGTAGTGCTAAGACTGCTCCCACTCTACAATCAGATGCCTTAACTTCTGAAATGTTTTTGTACAAAAAGATTATAGCTCTTCCAGGACTTAACATATGCCCTAAAGTAAAGATTGCAAACAAAATTACTTCACAGACTAGAAAGCCACAAAAATGAGATAAAGAACAGGTTATGGCAGGGACTAGTTAAACCAGAGAAGGTATAGTCTGCCTAAGCCATTCAAGTTCGTCTTTCTGTTGTTATGATTTTAAATACAGTTAGTACCAACCAAACTACATTTATAAAGGGATTTACCTTTCAGGCAGCCATCTTGTACCTCCAGAGTAAATGTCTACAGGACAGTCCTCCTTAAGTATAGATAGTCAGGATTAAAATCTCTTGACATGGTATCTCCTTCAGTATTCAACACCGTATCACAGAGAAAGCTGCCTACATCCTTCTGGGAAACGTGGAAAGGTTTAAGATGTCCATAAGATACCAAAAGAATGGAAAAAGAGACTGAGAAAGTTTCTGCCAACTCATGGCAAGGTGACACATTCTTTCCCATTGACACCCTGCTGTGATGACTCTTTGCCAGTATCTTCTATGGGCATCATTATTTAAAATTTTGCAATAAAAATGTGTGTCTCCTTCCTCTGTTCTAATTCAAACAAAGGACAGGCCCTCAACCTTTCAGAGATTAGAAACAACCTGGTTTACATTTAGGAAAAAGGTCAGAGGAAGTTCTTTCTGGAAATTCTCTTCACACCTCTGCTGTTTTGTTTTTGGGGTTTTATTTATTTATTTATTTTGCTTTACTCCTTTGGAGCATAAGGTCTTCTAGATTCAGAGCCAACGACACAGTCAGGTTTCTTAAAGTATCCTGTGCAAATGTATGAATTAAGTGAAATTGCCATGAGTAGCCTTACCCAGCTTAATGCCCCTGGACTCTCTACTGTGGTCTCCATTGGAGCCTCTAGCCCAGCTAGAAAGGCTGCACATAATAGAACCTCTTCCCCACCTCCTTGGGCAGCTCTATGAATTCTCTCCAAACAGCAGTTCTCT
This sequence comes from Saccopteryx leptura, assembly GCF_036850995.1. Taxonomy (NCBI): domain Eukaryota; kingdom Metazoa; phylum Chordata; class Mammalia; order Chiroptera; family Emballonuridae; genus Saccopteryx; species Saccopteryx leptura. The sequence continues at coordinate 369,317,372 of NC_089503.1, read as the reverse complement.
GATGAATGAGTCAGCTGATAATGCATCTGGCCACTTGGTTATCTCTGGTCTCCCAATATGGTTTTTATACTCCAGCTGTAAATTTAACCCAGTTATTAACACTAAGAACTATAGAGAAATAACTTTGATTGATGGGCAATTGCTTTCCCCAAACTTGCTCTCTTTGTATATTTGTCCTTAACTAAAATCTCAGCAAATCCCATCAGAGTATCAATTTTCATGTATCAATACTCATGAGGTACAACCTTGATATGTTTGCTTTACTTTGGACCCCATTGAATTTAAGCCATAAAATGAAATCAGCTTGTACAAAACCAGGAAGTTGTCTTGTAAAGCAGTGGTCCCCAACCTTTTTTGGGCCATGGACTGGTTTAATGTTAGAAAATATTTTTATAGACCGGCTTTTAGGGTGGGATGGATAAATGTATCACGTGACCAAGACAAGTGTCAAGAGTGAGTCTTAGACAAATGTAACAGAGGGAATCTGGTCATTTAAAAAAATAAAACATTATTCAGACTTAAATATAAATGAAACGGAAATAATGTAAGTTATTTTTTCTTTCTCTGCGGACCGGTACTGGTCTGCAGCCCGGGGGTTGGGGACCACTGTTGTAAAGGGTATGTTCTGACAGATATTCTCCTATCATTCAAATGTTTCTATAAGATTAAAAAGAAAATTTTGTTGTTGTTGTTGTTGTAACGCAGAAATAATTGTAGGAGATCAGACCTTCTCATGATTTCATAATAAGAGAAGCCCAAAGCATCGGGGGTGATCATCCTAGAGGAAACCTAATAACAACCCCTACTGGTAAAATGTTATATCATTATTAAGACAGCGAAATCAGGCTTACGTTAAAAACAAGTAAAAAACTAACAAGTATTTGGGAACCTATTATTTGATGGGCATTGGCTAGGGCAGTGGTCAGCAAACTCATTAGTCAACAGAGCCAAATATCAACAGTACAACGATTGAAATTTCTTTTGAGAGCCAAATTTTTTACACTTAAGCTATATAGGTAGGTACATTCCTTATCAAGGTAGTGCCCACACGTGGTATTTTGTGGAAGAGCCACACTCAAGGGGCCAGAACCTCATGTGGCTCACGAGCCATGGTTTGCTGACCACTGGACTAGGGTCATGCTAAATACAAAAGATCTGTCTGACATTGTTTCAATCTACAAGCGTTTAGATGACTGTCTTCCATTTTAAAGTTGAAGAAAAGAGATCTCAGTGTCCATATTCTCTCTTCTTAGTGTCCAAACAGGTCATCCCTCCCACCCCTTGATCATTTTCCAGAAATACATTGAACATTCTGACTCTCAACCCGAACATCCACACTGCCCCTTCGTCACAGCTGTTCGTGAATAGCCTCTGAATGCACCGAATGAAGGCAGAATTCCTCTCTGGCACCACAGACCGCTGTCTTCTCTTGGGAAAGCCCTGCGCTGCCACTGTCCCTGCCCAACCCACTCTGCTCCCACAGTGACTGCTGCGCTTGTCTGAGGTCTGCGCAGAGCAGCAGCCGCTGGTCTTGACCTGCCAGCTGGTATCTCAGCAGCTGCTCTTGGGCCTCCTTCCAGTTTCCAGTTTCCTGCATGTACAGCTGCTGAGCAGGAGGGCCTGGGGTGCAGGTGGGCCCAGGGGCTGTGACTCTGGGAACACTGGGAGCAGGGACAGTTGCCTCCTCTCGGACAGGCTGGCGGCTAACCTTCCTTCTGGATACCCCGTTTACTGACTGGTGGGGGAGCTGGTTCAGCTTGGCCAGCATGACCTTCATCCGCACATCTGTGGGGGAAAGAAGTAGAGAAAGAAATAAATATAGTTCTCCAGTTGATCACACATGTTGCATACTTAGTGTTCCTAAAATGATATTGTCAAATAATTAAAGATCGAGTTTTATCATCTTATCGATTTCCAAATAATTTTGGAAATACACTTGTCCTAAAAGAATCACTTTATCCCATGCCTAATTTATAATGAATATGAATTATCTAATCAAAATTTGATAATAAATTCTTCCCAGAGAAACACTTTTTTGATGCTGATGAGTCAACAAGGATTTTTCATGGTAAGCACAACAGGGGAAAACCACATTCTGCCTTGACACATGGGTTAACTAATGCTTGTATTGAGAACTGTAGGCGCTAAAAACATTCTTCTCTAAAATTTGGCTTTTATGACAAATTTATGATTTTATCATCTTTGACCTTATAAAAAGATGAATATAAACATATGTAGAAATAACAAAAATATATAAATAAACATATATCCACATGAGTGGGTACATATGTGATTGTGTACGAGTACGAATGAGCACTGGATTGAAGTCAAGTTCAAGCTCCCCTTTCCCTGCTAACTGGCTCTGTGACTTTCATCTTGTTGCTTAGCCTCTCTGAGCTTCAGTTGTATAACTTTATATTACTCTCAGGTGCTACTCAACAATTTATTAACATACACATTTTTTTAATAGTCATGTTTTAATGACTGTTTTATTTCTTTCAACATTTCATTTGCATTTGACTTTTCTATTCAGCAGAATTAACATTTGACTTGGAAGAGTACAACATTTATACTGACTGTGATAAACAGATCATCTGGGTATTTTTGTCTTCATCTGTCCCCAGTTCTTTGAAGGATGTATAATAGAAGCAATACTACCTCTCGCTTTAACAAATATGATCATGCCATGTGTTAATGACTAACTAACCTGTCCTGTTAGTTGAGTAATAAATGATGATAAACTGGAATTACATAGAATTTTACTAATACAAATGAGTTTAATACCAAAACAGTTTATGATATGAAATATGTGAAAGTCCCTAGAAGCTAGATAGCATAGCAGCTAAGAATAGACTTGGAATCAAACACACATGATTAGATGTGCTGCCTGATCCCTCACTGACTGAATAAATGTGTAGCGTGACTTACTCTCTGTGTGTTTCAGTTTCCTCATCTGTAACACAGTAATAATGAGAGCATTTACCTCATAGGATTGTTTGCAGGTGAAATAAGATGAATCATCCAAAGTGCTGCTTAGAGCCTGTGATATGGTATGAACTGGATAAATAATAACCACCATAATTCAAACCTCTAATGTTCAGATAGCATTTAACCCTGCCAGGCACTGTTTCTCATGCTTTACATCCACTCATTTAACCCTCAGAGTTACCTGTGATATGATTTATCATAAGAAATTCCTTTCTAGCACAAACTCTTAAAACCCTTGGAATTACCTAATTGAGAAGAGCAGTAAAGATGTCTTTTGTTATGTTACCAAGGTGACTTTTGGACCCCACCTAGGAAGAGGACTGGTAGCCAGAAGAATCAGTCATGTGATTAAAGGATTGATGTCTCCAGGGTGGTTAACTCTTTCCCAGACAGGCATGGTATTTCTGGCAGACTAATGGTTGAAAACTACTGCTTTAAAGTATTTTATATCTGTGTAGTGCCTTAGTCTCTGGCTGCATCCTACTCTAAACCCAAATGTTTTACTTCTTTCCTATAATTACCTTGTTTCCCACCTGTAAGAATGATCTTAAAACACACCCTAGTTCTGAGATATTTTTTAATCCTATCTTTCAAAAGGATTCTTTTATTCATGTTGACATCAGGGAAAATGTGGTTCTTGTATAGAGTTGCAAAAATGAATTTTACAGACCCATGATTAGAGAAACTTAGGTTGTTGCAGAAAGATTTATTCAGGGTTGAAAGACAAGGTTGCCCATAGGTCTTTAGTGTCTTATTTCTGTCTGTCCTGCCCAGGAAAAAGTCTAGTCTTGTCTTCGTTAAGCCCAGTTGTAAAGCCAGTAGCCACGGCCACCATCACAGCTGCCTGGCCCATGCAGGTTCGCATCTGATTTGGACAGATGGTAATCAAACAACAGAGCCAAGAACTTGTGGGCCATTACCTTTAATCCTAGCTTGCACCCAGCGGGCAAGTACAAACACGCACTGGGCTCCAAAACCCACTCATTCAGTGCTCACAAAGCTACTGACTTATCCGAGTTTCCTAGAATCAAAGGTTTCTAGCTCACCAGCCTTATTCACCTCTGTTCCCCATCTCCTTCCTTCTCCCTGCACAAACTCTGCACAAACTGGCTTCTCACTCAACACTCTGCCATCTTGGCTGTTTCTCCTGGCCTCCTCCACATGGCCTTTCTCTGCTCTCCTCTCTAATGCTAATCTCAGGAACTAAGAGAGAGCAAGCTTCCGGCCTGCCCCACTTTATAGTGCAGAAATCAAAACCTTTAATCCAATATACAAAATAGGGAAATCCCTAATACAGTCACTTATCTGAGGCATGATGAGATTGTACCACCCCACCTCAAAAAAGGGTGGGAAAGGCTTAGTCCTAAAACCAAGCCCCAGGCTACAACTATCCTGCCTGCCCACAGCCTGCCCCCAACACACATTAATATCACCTGGGTGACGGGCTTCCACGTGGGCAGCACCATCTTTAACAAAGTGAGCATAATATATTTTATCTGCCCAACAGTCGGATTTTCACTAAGTTTGGCAGAATAAATCTTTATAAAACAATTTACTATAGTTAAATCTATCTTTTTATTTATACTTTGGTTGCTCTGTTACCACCCACCATGAAAGCTGGAATGCCCACTAGTGGGTAGTAGGGACCAGGTTGACTACCACTGGTCTAGTCCAGTGGTCCCCAACCCCCGGGGCCGCGGACCGGTACCAGTCCGTGGGCCATTTGGTACCGGTCCGCAGAGAAAGAATAAATAACTTACATTATTTCCGTTTTATTTATATTTAAGTCTGAACAATGTTTTATTTTTTAAAAATGACCAGATTCCCTCTGTTACATCAGTCTAAGACTCACTCTTGACACTTGTCTCAGTCACATGATACATTTATCCATCCCACTCTAAAGGCTGGTCCGTGAAAATATTTTCTGAGATTAAACCGGTCTGTGGCACAACAATGCTTAGGGACCACTGGTCTAGTCCATGTGTTACAGGGAAGATGACAAGATCTCAATTCTTGTGTTCTTGAGAGAAAGAATCCAATCAAGAGACAAAGTGCAGCAAGAAAAATTTACTGGCCATGCAGGAAGAAAGTTATAGGAAAGGGGACCCTGGAGACAGGTTCAGGGGGTCAGCCATGGCCGAGCTGTTGCTGCATATCGGTCCTCTGGTTGCAAGTCTCATGGGGACCCTCAGAGCTTGGAAAGAAGAGGGGGAAGCAGAAGGGGACGGTGCAGGATGTTCCCAAAGAGCAGGGAAACCCTGGGACCTCCATTCTAAGGGATTTTAAGGGAGGGAATTTTAGGCGAGGCCCCAGGCAGGATCTCAATAGAATATTCATCAGCTCTCCAGGTGTGTCCCCAAGGGTTGTGGTCTTCATTAATTGGTTGGCACCAAGGCAGTGGGTCATTAGTCAATGTAGCTGGACTTAAGGTCAGCTGTGGCTTCCCTTTGTCTTGTTTTGCTGCTTTTCTGGGCCTGGAGCTGAAACACAGCTGAAGCCTAGATGTTATCCCTAGAGGTTAATGCTTAAGGCTATTTGCTGGCTTCTTTGCTTGTTCCTCCTCTAAGGGGATTTAAAACCACATGACCAGCAATGTGCCAGGGGAGGGTCCAACTTCTGTGACCAGAGATATAAAATTAGGGCATCTAAACTGCATGACCAGATATGGGAGGAAAGGTCACCTTAGGGACAAGGTCCGTGTTTTCCCAGTTTTGCCTGTTGGTAGGCACTTGGGGCTTTCTGCCCTGGTGACCTCCTATGCCTGGCCTATATACAGTTCTTGCTCTGCTCGTGTCTAACTGCCTACCATATTAGCGCCATTTACCACTCAAAGCCTCTACCTGGGAGACCACTGGGCTACCAGTCCATTGAGAATAGGAGCAAATGGGGTAAGCATGAGTCTCCAAGCAGAAAGGCAGAGAGATGGGCCAGATCTCTGTTAGGCCAGTGTTTATATTTTGGGGCTGGAAAAGACTACCTTTTCTTTAGGCCAATCTGTCAGTTTCTTCAAAATTTCATGGACTTGCATTGAGTCCTCCCACTAGCCAATCAAATAAATACTTCTTGTAGGCTAGACTGACCCACCTCTATGGCCATCATTCTAGCTTCTACTACCCACGCCCAGTAGAAGAAATTCCCTCTTCATCCCCCAGCACTGTGACCTGCAGTGCCTTGGGGAGACCCCTCCAAACCTGCTGGGCATGGAGTCCGAAGGGCTATGGGAACAATGGAGTCCTAGAATGCGCAAGTGGGTCTGTGAACACTATAGTTTCCTAGCTAATTAATCTAAATGAATGCTGAAGCTTCTTACTTAAGCAGGCTTTCCAAGTTTTATTAAATATAGTGTCCAACTCCCTTTGCTTCCTTTCCCCATTGATTCCTAGCTACCTACCTATAGTAACAATCTGCCCAAATACTTTCTTCAGAGAGGATTTCCTAACTCATGAGTTCTTTTTTTTTTCATATTACATTGTGTGTTGAGGAATGAATCAATTTATTTGTTATAAACAATGCAATTATAGTTTTATTTTAAAAATAATCTTATTCAATTACAGGTTATTTAACAAAATAAAAGAAATTCAAGAGTTTTCTGTTGATGAGTATGTTAACGTTCGCATTCCAATATGTGTTCTTTGGAAAGGCTAATAATAATTTAAAGTAATACAGTAATCATAGCAATTATTGGGCACTATCATAGAATGTTGGGCACTAAGTTTATATATAATTTAATTCTTACAACAACATTCTGGAGTGTTATTATTATCTCTCTTTAAGAAAAAAATCCATTGATTTTTTTCAATGGATGAGAGAGATTAAATAATTTCCCAAGACCGTGTAGAAAGTAGTGACAGCTTGTACTTACTTTACAGAATTGAAGATTTTTGGCTTCACAGTCTATATTCTAAGCACCACATAGTATTGTGTTTTAAAGACAACAGAGGGAATTAAGAGGACTGGTTGGGTACATGCCTGAGAGTATTTCATGCATGTGAATGTTATCTTTGTGTATTTTATAGTGAAAAAAATATTGAGAACCACCTAAATGCCTAGAGGGTAGGTGGCAATACCAACTCTGACATTTCTTTATCCTTGCTTCTCTCATAGCTCATCACTAAATTCATTAACCACTGTTTTATATACATACTATGTAAATAATACTTTTTTAAACCTGTGTATTATGCTTCTCACTTAGTTTACTGAGCCCAGTCTTGGTTTATGTTAGAAAACAGTAATTATGCCTATATCATACTGTACAGCACATTATTGAGTCCAAGTGTACTAATTTTCTATTCATTGCAATCTAACAATGAATAGAAACTGAGGTGAGAAAGAATGAAGGTAACAGTAGCAATATAAATATATGTGACACACTGACTTAAAGTAGTAAAATGAGACAAATTGTCATGCTGTTTATATTGTTTCCATGGTACATCAATTAATATTCTGCTAAACCGTGTTTCTCTTCTTTTCCACAGTCTTTTGCCTAGCATGTATCTGCCATAGCCCCCTAATGATAGGATTATTCTTTTGCTTAGATCTATGCAAACCTTCAGGTTATACCAGTTTCCCTATGGGATCTCAATTCCTTCCAGAATTGTTCCTTGACAGCCCAAACGACATTGATTTATGCCTTAGTACTTGTTGACTAGAGTTTTTCATTTGACTAATGCAACGGCTTCTATTATTGGTCAACTTCCTTGTATTACAGTCTCGTTTTCCTCTTTGAATTCCCTCAGGGAAGGAACTTTCTGTGCCATCAGCTTTGTCTCCCTATTGTGCCCAGTTCTATGCCAAGTATTGAGCTTAGTGTCATTTCCATAATTACTGTTCCCACCAGGAGGAAAAGACATAGTTTACTGAGATTAGCAAATAACCAAAGAACAAGAATAATAAATTGTCACATAGAAACAAGCTTTTAAGAAGAATAAAATACTTTGAATCTTTATTCCCTAGTAAAAACCAATACCACTCTATATAAGGGGAATCAAACACCGCAAGTCACCTATTTTCAATCCATTGAAGATATTGTTACTCTGCTTTTGAGAGCTCATCATTAGGTATCTGTTACCCCCTGTTCTTCAACTCTGCATCTACTTATAACAGACTAACATCTGTGTAGCTTTCCTTTGCAGGCCTCTAAACATTAAAAAAAAATCTCCCATGAATTATTTACATGGCAGCCCCAATCAGCAACATACCTGACAGAATCCCTAGCCGAAATGAAAGTGTGTTGTGTAAAGGTGCCCAGGGAGACTGGCGCCTCCCACTGTGAGGTTATAGACAGAACTAAGTCAGCACACATAATATGTCAGTGCCGACATCAGAAGGAATCAGATCCTTTGATCTCGGACCTCCATAGGAAGCTTAGATCTCAGACAAATTAGATAAAAAATGAATTTATAGCAGATATGTGTCCTAAGGCATTCAGCTGAATGTTTGGGTTTTAGGGAAGAAAGAATATTGAGTATCAAAACAGAGGAATAGGAATGCCTCCTTCCCACCTCCGCCTTGGTGAGTTCCCATTAAGATGGAAAGATGGGATTTCAAATTGCCCCTGTGTGCCTCTTAGAGTCCCATGGTTTTGCTCAAGTTTTAGGAAGAATGGCATAAAATGTGGGAACATATATCCTGTCTCTATGAAAAGAAGGACTCAGTGCTTTGGCGGTCCATCCATGTCCTCCCATAGTCAGCTGTCATTTTTTCCATTGTCCTAACCCTCTTTTGTCTTCCAAATGTTTCTTGGGCAATGAATACACGTTGCGCCTATGTTGTTTAGTTTGTGTGGGTACTAGTTACTGGCTTCTGTTGCAATGGAAACATTAACAATGGCTCTCCCCCCAGTTCCCACCTCACCCCCACCATTCATATTTTCCTAGCTCCATCTCTGTGTTCTGCATTCAGTGTTGGATGACCTGGATTTAGTACAGAGGCCCAATATGATCACCTGCACCCTGGATCCTAAAAACAATCTAAAGCAAAGAGATGTACCAACATAAAGAATGATCAACCAATATAATCAAACAACATAAACAATGTACTCCAACTTGGTTTTTCCTTTGCAGTAAGGACAACACCCCTACCCATATATTGAAGAAAGTATAAGCAATAGTTAATAAATAGTATTAAATTACTAATTATAATTTATTAATTGATAAATACTAATAAACAGCATATTATTACCTGCATCTTTTATTTTTTGTAAAAATATTTTATTTTTTATTCATTTGAGAGAGGGGAGAGAGTGAAAAAAAAAGGGGGAGAGTAGGAAGTATCAACTCCCATATGTGCCTTGACCAGGTAAGCCCAGGGTTTCGAACTAGCGACCTCAGCGTTCCAGGTCAACACTTTTACCACTACACCACCACAGGTCAGGCCACCTATGTCTTTTCTAGGTTATTTGTTGAAGTGAAAGATTATCATTTATTTTTAATAAGCAGTGCATGACAAATCAGGAAGGTGTAAAAAATCTAAATAGATAAAGAATAAAAAAATGCCTTTGGTCTCTCATTATATCATCAGTGACCTCTATCTTATTGTTTTTGTAATCTCCTAGCAATGAAAATGTTTTAGTAAACCTAATTTAACTCATTAATCCATGCAGAGTTTACTTGGATGTACTTTGGGTGAAGTGTGAATCTAGACTGATAAATATTCAAAAGAGTTGAATTTATTTGCTCCATTTATAGACTAATACTTTCATTTTCCTTTATTTTTATCACCTTGATCATTTATTAAATTTCTGGATCTATTTTTATATTTATATTTAATTGAGGTTATTTCCGCTAATGTGTCCATATTTTCTTGTGTTAGTATCACATTGTCTTAAGAATAGTAACCTAAATGTGACCTCTCTGGTTGAGCTACCCATTCCCATTGCAATAAATCTATTTCTCATAAAAAATTAGCTTTGTATCACTGATCTATATTTTCTGAAGAACTTTACAATCATCTTATGTTGTTCTACTCTGTATAAGATAATTGAAATTGTGACAATCCAAAGTTAATTTAGAAATAACTGAAGTTTTTGCAATATTAGTCAATCTATATAATCAGAAATATGCTATAATTCTTTATGCAGCCAAGTCTTCTTCATGTTATTCAATAAAATATATTTTATTTTTATATAAGTCTAGTAGATCTTGTTAATTTTTTCAAAAACAATGTATCCTTTGATCACTATTATATATTTTATTATGTTTCCTAACTGCATACCAGTAAGTTATACAATATTATTTTTGTACAGATTAACATTATATTTGAATAAGTTACTCAAGTTATTTATAAATTATTGCAGTTACTGATTTAGTCTTTTAAGTTATTATTGAATAATATCATCTGCAAATCATTATGTATTTTATCTAACATTGTCTCTTACTTTTGCTTTATATCTGACTGTATGTTTTAGCAGTTCAAAATACATGTGACTTTATTATGTATTTTAGAGAGGGGGGAGAGAGAGAAAAAAGGGGAAGAGTAGGAAGTATCAACTCCCTTATGTGCCTTGACCAGGTAAGCCCAGGGTTTCGAACTAGCGACCCAGCATTCCAGGTCAACACTTTTACTCCTACCAGCCCATCATCAGTGGTGATACTAGATCTTGGTTGTAAGTATAGCATGGGGGACTCCCCATCTTATTCAGAATGCAGGCTCTTCCCCTGGTTATCTTTAAAAAGTTTTCTTAAGAAATTAAGTGCTAGATTTTATTCATATTTTCCAATAAGTTGGTGTTTATATTTTTATTATATAACAGGGATGTCCTATTTATCAGTAATTTCCAAATGTAATTTTACTTCCCACAAACATCTGACAGTTTCTACTCCTGAGATGTTTTGCTCTTCCCTGATTCCAGACATCTTGAGGCCACCCCTCTCTTCCTCTCTCCCTGTCATTTTCAGATGTGTACTTACAAAAGTACAGTGACAGTCCTTTTTATTTTACATTCACAAAACATACCATAGGTCATCAACAGGATTCTGAAGTGGTAGAGAAAAAGCCCTGAAGTCAATGGTCATAGTCACACAGGAATAATATTGTGCCATTCTTTCGTGCCAGTTTCCATTCCCAATACTGGGTACACGAATGTCACCAAAGGGGAAAAAAAAGACCAGTGGCTAAAGATCGGTGTGAAATTTAGGGAAGGAAGCACTGAGATCCGTCTTGTAAAGACACAGGCAAAAGAGGTGGCAGGAAGCCGGGAGATGGCACGATGGCGACCAGCAGGCAGCGGCAGAAAGTATTGTCTGGAAGCAGGAAGTCATGGTATGTCCATTGTTAGGATCCAAAAGGTGTGTGGTCATATCCTGGTATTAATTTTGTAAACCTGAATACACTTCCTATGTCTCTTTTATTGTTTTGTTTTTTTGTTTGTTTGGTTTTTTCTGAAGCTGGAAACAGGGAGGCAATCAGACTCCTGGATGCGCCTGACTGGGATCCACCTGGCACGCCCACCAGGGGGTGATGCTCTGCCCATCTGGGGCACCGCTCTGTTGCAACCAGAGCCATTCTAGCGCCTGAGGCAGAGGCCATGGAGCCATCCTCAGCTCCCGGGCCAACTTTGCTCCAATGGAGCCTTGGCTGCAGGAAGGGAAGAGACAGAGAGAAAGGAGAGGGGGAGGGGTGGAGAAGCAGATGCTTCTCCTGTGTGCCCTAGCCGGGAATCGAACCTGGGACTCCTGCACGCCATGCTGACGCTCTACCACTGATCCAATCTTTTAGAAAAGATAAATTTTGCTTTTTTCCAGCAGTTGACAGAATGGCTGGATCCCAGGGTTCTCTGGACAAGGAAAGAGAAAGAAGGGGGAGCATTTCATCTCTGTCTTCATCATTCAATCAACAATGGTTATCAGAGAGGTCTAATATTGCAATACCATATGATGAAAATTTTGTAGGGATTAGAAAAGATATAGAATTTATATGAAAGGATCTGGACAAGGTGAATATAATAATTACCTTACATATAAAAGGTGTTAAGCGAATAAGAGGAAAGTGTTACAAAAATTGACAGAAGGTGACTCTCCCTTTATGTAAGAGAATTTGAAAAAAAAGGAATATATTTGACTGTGTTTGTAAAGAATGGGAGATTTTAGATATGTAGATCCAGAGGGTTTTACAGTAATAGACTGTTGATAACTCTTGTTGAGTAAATGGTGAAGATTGAATTTTGAAATGGGAGACCTACGTTGTGTTTGGGCTGTATGCTCCTGGAGGGAAAAGAGAAAGGGTGTGGAGGAGTGGACAACTGTAAGGAGTGCATTAGCTGAGGCTGAACTGAAGATATGTCTGTGAAATGGGCCAGGGGTAGATGAAAACCAGACCTCACAAAGGTAGCATTGATCAAACTCATCAAGCAAAGGCACACAGTGGCAGAGGGAGAACAAAGAGTTAAAAACAACTATAAAGCATCTAGCCTAGAAGATGTGGGGGCTCTTCACCCAATTAGGGGAGCAAGGGAAGAATTGAGAACCAAGGGTATAAAATTGATCTTCGACCGAACACAGCTGGACTCCCCTCCTGAGTCTGTGGAGAGTGGACAACCAAGGCCTTAGCAAATGAGATTTGAAACAGCGTGCTATGATTTAGGAGCTGGAGGGGCTAAACACGTAACTTAGGGTAATGATATTCTGTCTTTCGTGTAGTATTTTCTCTCATCTTTAAATTCTTCAAATACACGTTGTTGCTGTGATCGCAATATACTTAATTGTTTATTGCTTGGAATTGTTCTTTCTTTTTACCTAAAATATTACTCTTGTGTTGCAACCATATTTGAAACTTACAAAGGACAGAAGACCTGATATCACCTCTTTATAATTGTACAGAGAGGACCTTATAAGGTACTAAATAAATATCAGGAGGTAAATATTTATATAATATTTAGTGGTAAATAAAATCTAATTGCATCTACTAAGCCATTCCAGCACTCTCTCATCTAATTTGGGCAGCTTTGAAGTCTTGATTTGTTTGTTTTCTTAACAGGTGATAGTCTTGTTTACTGATCTCAGCAGGGGGCTTCCTTGAAACTGTATCCAGGAATGCGATGGGTCTAACCTGAGACTCTGAAGGTCTCTTCCACCAACTAATCTCACTGGGGGCAGGGTTTTTTCTCAGCTTCAGTAGGGGGAGGTGTATCTCAGATCTCCATGGAGACCTGAGTTACTGCCCCTCCTCCCCACTTCTTGTTTTCAGCTGTATCTTGTTGTGCTGATTGGAGCTGGAGAGATGTCCGGAGATCTCTGATCCGGAAGCACTTCAGCTCTGTTTTGTGAAAGGTTCAGTACCTCCCCCAGTTATGGCCGCCTCCAGCACAGATGAGTCAGCTTTTTTAGTTCGTTTACTGCATTCCTTAGCCCCTCACAGTCTGTCCCTCCCCCTGTCCTTTCCACTTGGGAGATAAGCTGGTCTTTTCAACACACCTCACTCCCTGGTCGCCAGGCAAGTGGCTGTGAGCAGTAGTTTCTGCTCTTTTCCCTGTATGAGATCCCCTCTGGGCTCTCAGCCTCACCCCCACCCCTCCGTTCCTGTAAGCAGAGGAGATTCAGTCGCTCCCTACCAGGATTGTTGTGGCTTCTTCTTTGCTCCTTGGTTTTTGAGAGCTGTTCTTGCAGTTCAGAGTTGGTTTTTCATGCTGCTTTTTCCTAAATTGATTTGTATTCCAGTTTGATGGTGAGAGCTGGGTGTCTGTGCGTCCGCCTACTCTGCTGCCATCTTTTTCTCTGAGCACTCTCTCATCTAAATGTTACTAAGCTTTTTCCAGAGTTTCTCAACCTTAGTATAAATATTACTGACAATTTTAAGTCAAGTAATCTTTATTATGTGGGCGGTCCTGTGCATTGTGAGATGTTTGCTGTATCCCTGATAACATTAGGTGCCAGGAGACCCCATCCCCCAAGCTGTGACACAAAAATGTCTTCAGACATTGTAAATGTCCTTTGAAGGTAGGATGGCCAACTGTCCCAATTTGCTTGGGACTGATTGAGTTCTTGGGACACAGGTTTTGAAGTTTAAAACTAACAAAGTTCTGGAAAAACTAGGATGAGTTGGCTACCCTACTTGGGGGAAAAAATTGCCACTCGTTGAGAACCACTGGCCTGGGGAAACAGAGAGCCATCTATGTACAATGAACTCTAAAAGTCATAAATACTACCATGGAGGCACACCTTTAGAATTCTTGGAACTCAAAGAAAAAATACTCATTTTCAATGAGGTGGAAGGGATTGGGGAAGACTTTATTTTCTTAGAAAGCACATTTCAGATGGCACATAAAAGCTTGAGGAGATTTTAACAGGTGAAGACAAACAATATGTTTGGCAACAACTGTTCAAACAAATGGGTGGGAAGGTGTTCAACACGTCCAGGATAAGTTAGCTAGTGCAGTGAGTGTGAGCAAGGCGCAGGAAGGTACAATCCAAAATAAGATTAGGAAGATAGGGTGGAGTCAGGTCTTGAAGGGCTTTGAGTCTTAAATAACGGGAAAAAAAACAACAACAACAACAATAAATAACACATATAACAAAGCAGAAATTTTTCTGCATTCTATCCTGATATTGACTCATTTCATCAGCATGACCACCCTAACTCTAGGCAGTATTATGTCAGCTTTACTGATGAGAAAACCAGAGGACATGGGGAAGACAGCTGACTAGCTGGAGGCAGCAAGGTAAGTCAACAGGAGATTCGAGATGAAACCCAGTCTCTCTCACTCCCGAGTGTCATGTTCTGAACTGTCACATTCTCCTGTCTTTCTAATCGACCATGTAAATTCATTAAGTCTTCTGAGTAGCAGAGTGACAAGAGCAGATATGAATTTTAAAAGCCAGCTCAGATGGCTCATTAATGTCAAAAAATCTAGTTGGTAACAATAAAATATGAGGGCTATATGCTTCACTCCCTTATTACCCCATTGCAATGCGCTACCTCCCCGTTACCCCCCATTTTATCTATACAATTTTGGGTAAAAGCCATAATATGGTGAGTTTACAGTCTAAATAGGCTGGACACTAGTAATAATTCCATCAGCTAAATAATTTTAGTGCTATGGTAGCACTTAGTGAATGCAAAGGGCTTAAGAGAGAGATAGCCAATCACTTCAACAGCAAATCTGGAAGTTTAGAAACACAGAGGGAAAGGGAGACCAAAGTGTTATGGAAATAATAAAATAATACTAAATATCTTTAAGGCTAGCAATAATTAAGTGTTTGGTAGCTGGTAATAATTTCCAAAGAAAAGCAGGAGAAGCCTTATTAGTTGCCTTGGAAATAATGCTGTTTAGATTTGGCAAAGCTTAGAAGAGGAGGAAACAAAACTGCTATGATCCCCAGGGGAAGATTCATAAAAACACATCTTTCTATTTTTAACTTGGATGCCTTAATACAATGGCCTCTCAGATACTCCCATCTCTTCAATCTCAACTGTTCCACAGGAGCCCTGTCCCTTTTCTCATGCCTGATAATTTATTAATAAGCCACCACATAAAAAAAAATGTTCTCTAATAAAACACCCAGGCATTGCGGACTGTCTAATATAGTTCCTTTAAGAAGGCAACTGAGATTTATGTAGAAGTGGCCATATTAGATTAGGGGAGAGATTAGCATCACTCCAGCCCTCCCAAAACACAGCCAAACACACTGTTCTTCATTCACAGAGCTGAGTTCATATGACCATTTTCAAATACCTCTCCTGAATTTCATGCAATAATATGAACTTCTAGAAACCAAAGTTAAAGTGGTATTAGATGAAATCTAGAAAAAAATCCTGTCTGCTTCTCTCTCCCTCCATTCTTCCAATTGTCACCCATTCCAAACCCCATATCGCCTTTTGGGGCAGGTATAGGAGCTGGAGTATAACTGGCTAATTCATTGGAAAATATTTTTAATTCTCATTTTCTCCATGGGAAAAGATACAAAAAGGCAAACAAACTGATACACACACAAGCAGACACACACGCTTGCCAGCACTCATCGAGCTAGTTAGAGGCAGCACAACACTGGACTGCTATTTTTTGATTAAGCCTGCACTCAGAACCATTAACCTTCATATTCCTTTTCAAGCAGAAAAGATCAGGATAATCGGCTATTACTTAGAACAAATAGGAATATTCTTCTCTTTAAAGCGTATGTTTCAAAATGTTTCAGAGCCATGAAAATTATATGACTATTTTTCATATACCACGTCCATACTTGGCACATCCGACTTGTGTTGTGCCCACTACCTTTCACTTTTCTATGTCCTTCAAAGGACAAGGGCAAAGCACTGGCTTGAGGCAAATACCTATCTTTTCTCTGCTTGGCACCAATTCTAATGGCAATTTAACAATATAACAAGCAAAATCATTTGGCATAATGCACAATGTAAGCAAATAACACAGTTTGCTAAAAAGAACAACTAAACAACAAAGCGGAGCTTAACAAAGCTGACTCATTTCTTGAGGGTTCTATATTCAATCTAATTTGCATAGTGGGTATTTGGCAGCTACACTCTCTTCTTTCCCAAATTCAATAATGTTGCCAAACCGGCAGCTCTGCAATAGCTGAGGGAAAGATTATGTGCCTCTGGTCTGGCTTTCCCTTTTTCTGTGTAACAAATTTGAACGTTAGACTAAGGATCTTCTACTAAGAAAATATAAATAGCAACTTGAATAACTGGTTAATAATGAGTGATCAGCTAGACTTGTGTGCTCCTATGTTGGGTGTCTAATTTTCTTGAGAAGTAACAAAGACTAAAAGAAAGGGCTACCAACTGAAATGATTCGGAAAGGGACATTCAGGGGGAAAGGGTGGCTGTAATTCATCCCCACTTTGTCTCCGTGGTAGGGATCACCCCGTGGTCCAAGCTTACCTTCTCCCATCATGCAATCTTCTTTCTTAGTCTCTACCTGTGATCCTTGGTGTTTGGATGAGACGTGGATTTGATTTTTTTGAACATTTGTCTGGGATTCAGAGATATCTTCACTTTTGACTTCTAAATTAATGAGAAAAAGAAGTGAATGTTTCTTGATTTTTACAGAATAAAATAGCATTTTTATTTGTAAAAGATTCCTACATGTTAAGATGTTTCTCTTGTATGCCTCCACAAAATGATTGTGAGTGCCATAGAATGCATGTAATGCATCTAGAGTTAATGAAATGAAATCCCATGTACTGACAACTAGCTTTAAGGTATAAAACTGTACTGTCCAATATCATATGTAGTGAACATGTGAAATGTGACTAGTTCGAATTAAGAAGTGCTTAAGTGTAGAATATACAACTAAACTTTGAGAAAAATTTAAAATTAATATTCATTACATGTTGAAATAAATTTTAATATATTAGTATAAGTGGTTTCTGGAAAATTACATTATATGCCTCATATTTGTGGTTCATGTAATATTGTTATTGGGCGGAGCCAGCATGGAATATGTCTAATAGTTTTGAACCTTTTATTTGAAAATAATTATAAACTCACAGGAAGTTGCAAAGAAATGTATAGGGAAGACAATGTATTTTTTTTTTAATTCTAAAGTAATGAATGTGCCCTCGCTGGTAGGATCAGAGGTAGAATGTCAGCCTGGCATGTGGATGTCCTGGGTCCTATTCCCAATCAGGGCACACAGGAAAAGCGATCATCTGCTTCTCCACCTCTCTTTCTCTCTCTTTCTCTGTTTCTCTGTCTCTCTCTCTCTCTTTCCCTCCCCCCTCCCATACCCGTGGCTCATTTCAGCAAGTTGGCCAAAGGCACTGAGGATGGCTCCATGGCCTTGCCTCAGGCACTAAAATAGCTTGGTTGCCGAGCAACGGAGCAAAGGACCCAGATGGGCAGAGCATCACTCCCTCGTGGATCCCAGTTGGGACACATGTGGGAATCTGTCTTTCTGCCTCCCCGTCTCTTACTTAATAATAATAAGTAATAATAATGATAAAGTAATGAATGTTAATTTTAGCAGTTTGAAAAGTTAAGAAAAATATAAAAAAGATAATATATACAGATTACTTCTATGTAATTGATTGCTGTATATTCTTTCTTCCCCATATAGTTTCTCCCAATTTCTTTACATTTTCTTTTATAGAAAGTTAGTAAACACACACACACACAAACACAATGAACTTTAGATTTGAAAACAATGACCAAAACCTGTGGTTCAAAAAATCACAGGCAACAATCCAAGGTGATGAGAAACCTCTTTACCTGAAAGAGACAAGTGCTCCTCAGTTTCCTTGTAGTTCATCCAGACCAATAATGACAGAGAAGTGGGGATGTCAGGCTGAAGCCCGATTCCAATACAGAATGAGTCTTTCGGTAGTGTCCCATGCTTCTCCCTTTCTCCTTTGTTGTGACTTCCTCTCTTTGTCTCTCCTCACTTTGCCTCTCTGTATAGTCACTCTTATCACTGTGGTTTCTTAGTATGTCCTAGTTTCACAGGTGTTTCAGTCACTCATTCGAGGGGGACTGTCCGTGGGCAGAGTAAGAATTTAGCTTCTTTCTCATGCTTGAAGAACAGAGTAGAAAGAGAGAAAGAAGCCTCTTTTACAAAACCTCTTTTCCTGATCTGCTTCTGGGGAACTAAGAACATAATTTCTATGTTCCTAGAGAAAATAAAAAAACAAAACACCAAGCACTCTCTTTTTTTTTTCTAAAGGAAAAGAGGACATTTCCCCCCCGATTCCTGATCTCACCTTTTGGAAGGTGACCTGCGCAGTGGGACATGGACTTCCAGAGTGTGAGATCTGGAGCCAAACTGCCTGGCTGCATGTGACCTTGGGGCAAGTTACTTAACCTTTCTGTGCCTGGTTCTCCACCTCCATAAATAGACATGGTATTTAGTACCAACTTCATAGGTTGTTGTGAAGATTAGATAAATCCATGTATCTAAAGTACTTAGGACCTGGTCCATATTGAGTGTTCAATGAATTTTAGCTTTTATTATTATTGCTATTATTAAGATTAGGCAACCCCCCCCCAAAAAAAAAAAAAAGATTAGGCAACCTTTGTCTCTACTACCTGAATTAAACAATTTATCTCTGTATGGCTTACTATGCTGTAACAGTTCATAGAAATTTCTCTTTGGGAGAAGAAAAAGAAACATCAATATATTATACATGCTGGCATTTTTCCTTCAAGATTTTCATTCAGAAGAAAAAGCTACATACTTTTGCTTTTGCTTTTCATAAACCAACAGCAAACCAGACAGCACAGAGCCAGCCACGAGGCCACAGAGCACAGGGAGGCAGACAGGATGATGGTCGACTTCTCCGACCTAGTCATAGGTAAGATGGCAAATGGCCTGGATCGAGCCGTAAAATTGGTTCCTGTTTGAAAAACAAAGTCGCAATAGTAACTATTAATAATATGCTAATGTAATATTGTGGGAAAATATGCTTACAAGACTTAGTAGGTTTAATAAGTATTCATTGAATTAAACAAATAAATGAACCAAAAATGAATTCAAGATTTGTATTACTGAAGAACTATAAGAATCCCATTCCAACAATAACACACAATTGTTCTTTCCAATTTGTCCAGTACAGATGAGGAATTCTTCCAACTATCCCCCTTTATTCTCTTGCCTTCTCTACCAATGCAAAATTTCAATTTCATTCTAATGTTTCACTAATTAGAACAGAAATGTTCTCAGTTCAGAATGTGTGAAACTACTTGCTGTGACATATGTATTCTATTTAAAATATGGCATATAACAACAAAACAGGGGCACAGAGACTCCTGCTACAAAGCCAAAAGAATTTTAATTTCCACGCAAACTTTGTTATCTGGAAAACTGAGTGTAGAGCATGGTAGACAGATAGAGCCTCTTGTCTATGAAAGATGAAACAAAACAGCCAATTCTCTTTAAAGAGTTCATCTTTCTAAGATTTCATCTCAAACTCCTCCACTTTTAATAGACTAAACATTTTGGTCCTCATTCCACTATTATTTTTGAAACAAGGCATAAGAGAAAAATCTTGCCTATACACACAAAAAAACTGTATGCAAATATTTATAGCATCTTTATTCATAATCACCCAAACCTAGAAAAAAACCCAAATGTTCTTTAATAGGGGAATGAAAAACTCAACTGTAGTCTGTCCAGATGATGCAAAACTATTCATCCATAAAGAGAAAAAGAAGAAGGAAGGAGAAACGAAGAAAGAGAGAGGAAGAGAGAGAGAAACTATTAACAATGTGAAACAACTGGGAAGAATATCAAAGGCATTATGTATGAGAGCAGCCCATATCTGAATGGTACGTACTATATGACTCCATTTATATAACATTTTAGAAAAGATAAAACTATAGCAATGGAGACCAGATCAGTGGTTTCCAGGGATTAGTGGTAGTGGGAGGGGAGAAAATGAGTACAGAGGAAAGCACAGGAAAATTTGGCAGGGAGCAGTGGGTGCGTGGGGGGGGATTTCTGTTTCCTAGTTTTGGTGGATTTCATGACTATATATATGTATGTGAATTCATAAAAATATATACCACAAAAGATAAGCTTTACTCTATATTATTTTTTGAAATACAAAACTTTTAAATTTGTCTATAATTTGGAAGCTGATAGATACGTTCATTATCTTAATTGTGGGAAGGGTTTCATGGGAGGAGACATTCATCAAAACTTATCACATGACATGCTGCAAGTATGTGTAGTTTATCATGTCAATTATACCTCACAAAAATAAAAGGCTTAAAAAAAAAGCTTGCCTATGAAAATGAGTTACTGATAGCTAGCATTTTAAAAATAGTTATTCAAAATAAAAAAAAATCGACCCCAAATCTCTGCTTTCATTTGAATCACTCAAGCAATAATTGTCTTTATTTTCTCTACTTAAGCGAACACAATGTTTTTCTTTACTGGGCTTTTCCTGGTTGAACTGGACAATCTGACTGAAAACCACAGTCAGATTTTTAATCTCTTGACTCCTGGCTGACTCAGTCCCAGTGCTACAATAATGAAATTAGCTAGAAATGGTTCTACTTGAGACAAACTTGGCTTGTGTCTTATCAATTAGTTTCTTTTTATGGGTATCTGAATAAAATAAATCTAGCCTGGATATGGGGAAATGGCTTTTACTAGGGATTTGCAGAAGTAAAAAATAAAATTCCTCATTTTTTAATTCATTTTCCAATGATTGCTCAGTGATTATTTACTTTGCTCAGTGGGTTATTGTTCTCATTCTTAAAATATTTATGAGCTAGTAAATGGAATGAGACACACATGCAAATGTCTGTAATACAAATCAGAATGTGACTCAAGCCACCGGAATGATGCAAATCAATTGCTTTGGAAGGATATTGTCTATTGATATGATAAAAAATATCTATATACCAGAGAAGGGAGAGCTTAAGTGGGACTTTGAAGATTGAGTAAATAAAGACAGAAAGAAGAAAAGATAGATTGATGTTTAGGAAATTAATGCTGGGAAGTACTGATGGTTAACACTAGAAAGCATTTCAGACAAATTTTGGTGGCATTAAATGTCAATCAAAAGGCCCTTGGCAATGCAGTGTTGTAGAAGAGAAAACTCTGAGAGCCTTAAATCAGAGAAACCAGCTTATAAGCACAGAGCAGTGACTTGGGTCTAAGGATAGAGACCACCAGCTTTCAAATATTTTGAGCAGAAGAACATTTTAATTTTAATTTTAATGTTCTTGTATGTGTGTGTGTGTGCGTGTGTGTGTGTGTGTGTGTGAGAGAGAGAGAGAGAGAGAGAGTGAGTGTGTGTGTATGAGAGAGAGAGAGAGAGGTGAGGGGTAGGAGAGAGATGAGAAGCCTTAATTCATAGTTGTGTCACTTTAGTTGTTCATTGATTACTTCCCATACATGCCTTGACGGGGGAGCTGAGGAGTTCAGGCTGAGCCAGTGACCCCTTGCTCAAGCCAGAGACCATGAGTTCAAGCAGTGTGACCTTGGGCTTCAAGCCATCCACCTTTGGCCTCAAGCCAGTGACCATGGGATTATGTCAATGATCTCATGTTCAAGCTGGCGACCCCACACGCAAGCTGCCGACCTCCAGGTTTCGAACCTGGGACCTCAGCATCCCAGGTTGATGCTCTATCCTCTGCACCACCACTGGTCAGACAGCAGCAGAACATTTTTAAAAAGTGCAATCTTAGACAAAATCTAAATAGACTTACTTATTCACAAACAAATATTTGTGCCTATGACATGCAAGGTTTTTCTACACCCTGAGAATGCAATGCTTAACTAATTAGGATTCCTGCGTCTTTTACAACTTAGGTACCACTGGGGCACAGAGCATACAGGCAATAGACAAACAAGCCAATGCAGGGAAACTATGAAGCCAGGTAGTGGTTTAGTGCCATGAAGACTGAAGTGCAGGTAGAAGACAGAATGACTAGAAGTGGAAGAAGGGTTGTAGAGTATATGATGCCAAAAAGCCCTCTCTGAGGAGGTGACACTGGGAAGAAACCAGAGTTAAATGATGAGTGAGCATGTGAATTTCTAGAGGAAGGACATTTCAGTCATTGACATGGCAACTGCAGTAGAGTTTCTCTGGGTCAGGTGGCGGGGAGCAGCTTTGATTCCCTCACTCTCTTCCCTGCCCAGAAGCCCCTGGGGACCCCCTAACAACTCTGTGGCTCCAAGAAATGGTTAGAAAAGTACAGCTGAGACCTTAGTAATGACAGTGAATGTGGAAGGGCTGGGGGGGTCAGTAGAACAAACTCACAGAAACCCTCTTTCCAGGTGGTGTCTTAGGAGGTGAAGAAATGAATAAATGAGCTGGATTTGTCAGCAAGTTAGAAAGACTTGCGAGCATTCCATACACACTTGGCCAGAACCATTTAACTTCTGAGTTCCTCAATGTCTGTGTTTCTAAAACAGGACTAATGATTTGTTCCTATCTCTATTTATTCCTCCCTTGAAAGAAAAGAGGAAAAATGGTAAAAATTATTGTAAGTTTTCTGCTTGATTCGTAGGTGAATGAAATAATAACAACAATATAAATCTTCTTACATTTATGACTTTGGAGCTTGTTATAAATAAAAAAAAAATTGTTGATTGGCCTCTCAACATGGGAATGAGAGCTGTGTGCCCAAATGATTCTAGCACTAGAAATTGGTAGAGTTGGAAACAAGGAGTTACTTTCAGTATCTATACTGTTAATTAACATGATGTCAAATTAAAACTACAATGAAATATCACTGTCCACCTATCAGAATGGTTATCATCAATAAATCAACAAGTAACAAGTGTTAGCGAGGATGTGGAGAAAGGGAACCCTTGTGCACTGTTGGTGGGATCGTATACTAGTGAAGCCGCTACTGAAAACAGTATGAAATTTCCTCAGAAAATTAAAAGATGAGCTTCCATATGATCCAGCAAGTCCAATTCTGGGTATTTATCCAAAGAAAATAAGAAACACTAATTCAAAATGAAATATTCATCCCTATGTTCATTGCAGCATTCTTGACAACAGCCAAGATACGGAAGCAACTTAGGTGTACATCAATAAATGAAAAGATAAGGAAAATGTGATACATATATATATATACAAATATATATATATATAAATATTAATCAGTAATATAAAAGAATGAAATCTTGACAACTGCAACAACATTGATAGACCTAGAGAGTATCATGCTAAGTAAAATGTCAGGCAGAGAAAGACCAATACCATATAATTTCACTTATATGTGGAATTTAAAAACACAAAACAAATAAGTGAACAAAAAAAACCCCAGAGACATATCTATAGATATAGAGAGCAAGCTGACGGTGCCAAAGGGGAGGTGCAGTGGGGATAGGAATAAAATTTAAACAAAATAAAACATGATGTCAATAAGGTGTCACAGAAATGCAGGCCTTTTAATGCCTTTTCTGATTATCTTCCTACTATTGATATTTTCTTCTAATTCAAACTTTTGTAACCTAGTTCTGAAAGAGCCCCATCTCACAGACTTGGTCTTGATAATAATGAAGACTGATTTAAGGAAAATGGCTGAAGAAAACCCTCAATTCCTCAGTAGTCTATTTTACAACTTATAGGAGGAACCTAAAATAAAGTAGCGGTCTAGTCAATGTGAATACCAAGCTCCACTCAAAATCTCTAGTGTTCCTGAGAAGTCTGGTCTACACCACATTCTACATTTGACCTATAGCTTACTCCTTAAAATACCTCAGATAAAATATTCAGTCTTAGGTAACTACTGAGGAAGTTAAAGGACAAAAGTCCCTAGACAAAATATCCAACTCTGCATATGTTACCTTTCAAAATACATCCTTGGGAATCCAACGGTCAAGGACAATGAACATTTCTCCATGAACCTGCACTTAAATTGGGATACCTTCATAGATATTAAAAGAATATCTTCCCAACACAATTAATAATAATATTACTTTACCACACAAGATAATTCCTTTGTGAAAAAAAAAAGGTCCAAAACTTGGAATTAAGGGGAAAAAAATAATTACAAATTCTATCAATGTCATACTGGAGCATTTTCAAATAGGCCCATCTAAGGTTTATCAACTTCTCTGGAACACACCTTTTTATTTACTTAATATTTAATATTCATTAAAGATCAGGCTTAATTAATACAAGTTTGGTAAGCTGCAAATAATTTTTGTCCAGAAAAGATGCAAAGGACATCGGTAAACATCTAACTTCAAAGGTTAGTTTTATTGCCCTATTTCCAACTTAACAAACTTAGGATAGCAGCTCCTTCCTGGCTGTAGGATCTGTATCTTTCATATGTTATTTAACAGCCTTGCTTTCCTTCTGGTTCCCTCATTATGAGTTCAATAACTTGTTGACAAGTTCTCTATATATTTTTATGAAAGCCATATTTTGAACTTTTTGTAAAGTATACTATGACAATTTGAATTTAAGTTTCCTAAGGGAAGACTAGTATCTGGCTTTAATTAAACATCTGCAGTTGAGCTTCAGATAACCCATATCAAAACATCTGATTTACTTTGCCATTTCCAGTATCTAAGAGTTTTAAGTCCAGTAGTGATTGTTCTGATGCATTTTATAAAACTTGGCATTATCACACCTGTACATAAACTGCTTTCCACAGTTCTATGTTTCAAGTATCAGACTAATTTCCCTGACCAAAATTAATAATTGGTTGTAATTTTCTCATTTTTAGTTCACATGTGATGTCAGGCTTTTTAAAATTCTTTTAGTTGGAGTTCTTCTTTTTTTGGCAAATCACAATAATGCATGCAATATTAAAATCATTTCTTTTTCAAGTGGTTAGCTTTGTGTTCTTATTGGAGTTCAATCCTTTAAAAGGATGATGTCAGAAATTGGGCGTTCAGTTCTACCCTTCATGGAAATGAGAGAGTGGTATTTTACGTAGGCTCATCTGGCTTTGAAGTTTAATTAACATGTTACCCACTATAAAGTTGAATAGCCCTATGCTCTAACAAATCAAAAATTGTCAAGAATACTTCAGAAGAGACATGTCTTTTAAATTTTTTTTTTCAAGAAGAACTTGATCATATAAGCAATTTACATACACTTTATACCTATACTTTTAAAGTACCAAGGTTTTAAATGGATTTGCCATTCATGTGTTGGGGGGCAGTAGATGAGGGCAGGAATAAAAGATAAGAATTAATACTCAATTTCCCAGGATTCTCTTTTCTATAAATTAAAGTTTTCTAATTGATATCTACTAAATGCTATCAAATATCACAGAAAAAAATTTTTAAAAAGTAGAAAACTCAAAGGAAATGTTAACAACCAGAGGAAAAAGGACATTTGGATTCTTGCTTACCAGGATTCTCCTGAGGCTTAATTTCTACAATGTGTTCCTGCTTCTCACACCTTAATAATATAATGAAGTGATATTTTCTCTGAACTTTGATGATTCCTTATTCATTATAGGAGCTATACCCATTATAAAAGACAAGGGGCTATTTTTTAATAAAAGAAACAGATAATAAAAACACACTGTGCTGAAATTACCTGGAGGGAAAGTGACAGTAAAAATAAAGTGCCAATTTGACCCAGAGATCAAAACTGCCAAGTTGGAGAAGCTCACATAACCATCTTGAGTTTCAGCTTGAGTGTGCCCTACAAATAAACACAAAACCGAGAAGGAAGTGTTAGTTTTCTACTTAAAAGCAATTTCTTCAAGTCTTCTCTAGAGAGAGGCAAATAGAAAAATAAAGAAAAAGTAGGTTTTTTAACTAAAGAGGTTACTAAATTCATCAAGGTTTCCTTAAACAAATCTTGGAACCAAATAATCCGAAACAGAATAATAATGACGACGAACATAAGTGAAAGCGTCACCAGACCCTCTGTGCTTTATACACATTATAAATAAGCTACCCAACAATCACATAAAATATGTCGTTATCTATATTATCAAGAGATTAGGAAATAGGCTCATAAAAGGTAACATTGCATAGTGCTGGGGTTATAGCCCAAATCTGCCTAATTTCCACATTAGTATTATTAACCACTACTATATCTTCACTATTTGATTATTAAATATCTCTGAGAAAGAAACACTATTGTCTTTCCAGGTGGTCAGTGCTCATCTCTGCCTTTATTCTATACAAAGGCTCTGTAGTTTATGAGGGGACAGACTTAGGCCAAATGATCAAGACTTTGGCAATGTGTCATAGCACGACTGCTAAAGATTTAGCAACTTGAATTGTTTGGGCTGTGGTTTCCCTGAATAAAATGCAAAATAAAGATGCTCCCATCTTCTAAAAACGAGGCCATCCATTTATAAGGTGAAGGAAGACAATTTAAGCAGGATCACATTCACAATGCCATTAATTAGTCTTCTGACTCCGCTATCCTCAAATTACTTTGCTAATTAACAGCTGCTACCTTCCACTCTGAAAAAGTCACTATGATTGGTATGATGGCCAATGAGTTAGGAGAGTGGTCTTAAAGTTTATAAATTGGTTGGAGATCTTTTTAAGGCTGAAAGGTATCATAAAGGAGTAACATGCTTTGTGCTACATTTTTCAATTCAATTGCTCAATCCTTTTTGTGAAAACATTGTCTTTCCTCATCAATTTTGCAGAGCTAACTAAACTTCCTTTTTTGGAAACATCTTTCTTTCATCTCTTCAGAGTCTCAAAATAAATAAAATGCCCAGAAAAAATGGAAATAAATAAGCCAAGACTAAAATAAATGATAGGCACCCAAGATAAATGCAGTTTATACTCTTTAAAACCTATATGCATCAAAATTATGGTCAATAAACTCTGGCAAACAATGAACTGCATAGTACAGATGTTCAACATGAAATCGTTTGCTGCAGTTTTTCCTTTGACAAATGTCCTTATTGTTCCCAATTTTGCAGGAATACAAAGCAGCATTTAATCGAAATGTGTCCGTGGAGCACAGTGAGTCTGCCTCGTAGCACAGCCGCCAAACTGCCTAATGGAAAGTGCTTTAGCTCCAAATGGGTTTGCTTTTGTGTTAAATACCAGCTTGTCTCAGAGATCTCTACAAAGATGCCCATATATGTCTATGATATTCTCAGATTTGAAGCATATGCATGCAAAAGCTGAGGCCGTCGCTGCCAAGAACAGTGCATTACTCCAGGCTTCAGCATATCTCTGGAATGGTAATTGTAAAATATATAAATGCCATTGACAGGTTGACAGGCCCCCTGATCAAGCTGGTCCCCCTGCACATGCTGAGGGAACTTGGGACGAGACGGAGTGTGGAGCTTGTGTAAAACTGAAATTGATTATAAGACTTACCAGAGAATGCTACCTGAGTATGTTTTTACAGGGCATATAGTTTGTTTTTGTTTGTTTGTTTGTTTGTTTGTTTGTATTTTTCTGAAGTTAGAAGTGGGGAGACAGTCAGACTCGTGCATGTGCTCAACTAGGATCCACCCGGCATGCCCATCAGGGGGCAATGCTCTGCCCATCTGGGGCTTTGCTCTGCTGCAACCAGAGCCATTCTAGCACCTGAGGTGGTGTCCATGGAGCCATCCTCAGTGCCTGGGACAACTTTGCTCCAATGGAGCCTTGGCCACAGGAGGGGAAGAGAGAGACAGAGAGGAAGGAGAGGGGGAGGGGTGGAGAAGCAGATGGGTGCTTCTCCTGTGTGCCCTGGCCGGAAATCGAACCCTGGACTCCTGCACACCGGCCGCCGCTCTACCGCAGAGTCAACCAACCAGGGCCGGCATATGGTTTCTAAAATATTTTTTCACTCCCAATTCTCTGCCACATTCTCTCTCTCAACCTTAGTTCTACACACTAGCAAAGTATTGCATGATTAATGTTTAGACATTATTTTTAAAAAATATTAAGATATTTTTTCTATAATTAATTAGGATCTATGATTACCAAAGAACTTGAAGGGCTCTTAAATAATAGTCTTTGTGTATATAATAAATCAGGTTTTTTTTGTTAATAACTTCTTTTTCCTGAGGAAAATCAACTGAGACAAAAGAACATAAGGTTAAATTGCAGAATAAAAGATTTGGAATAGATACACAGGTATAGTTTTGTTGTTGTTATTTTTCTTTTCCTGAGGAAATACTTAGAATAAGTTATATAATCCATTTCAAATGGATTTGGTTCCATTCTTTTTGAAGTTAAGGAGAGGTATTTCATAATGGTTTTAAAGGATACTT
This sequence comes from Saccopteryx leptura, assembly GCF_036850995.1. Classification (NCBI taxonomy): domain Eukaryota; kingdom Metazoa; phylum Chordata; class Mammalia; order Chiroptera; family Emballonuridae; genus Saccopteryx; species Saccopteryx leptura. The sequence continues at coordinate 369,288,827 of NC_089503.1, read as the reverse complement.
TTATGCTTAATAAATTCAAAAAAATAAAAGATACTTTCAATCATATGAAATAGGATGTTTCGGTAATGTGGGCATTCTAAAAACAGAAAACTATACAAGACTTTTTCTCTCCATAACACACATGCACATATATACACACACACATACATACATACACACACACGTGTGTGTGCATAGAAGACAACCTTAGCCTGTTCCTCATATTTGATAATGGTAACAATAGTGATCCAAGTGAGTCATCTAAGTATGAGTTGGTGTTAATAGAATAAAATAGCAAACAGCTTCATGCCTCATTTATTTTACATGATCACAGTATGATTCTGAGCTAGTCAGTGATCAGATACTTGGTATAACTGAAAGGAAAATAATGAAGGATGTGGGGTGCTAAGGGTCAGGAGTGGGTAAAGTCAAGTATGGAGTCTGAGTAAGGTATGGTATGACAGTAAGGTATGGAGTGTGAGTAAGACAGTGGGTGTGGGTGATGTATTTATATAATGGACTGTGAGGGATGAAATGTGAATAAAGTACAGAGTATGAGTAAGGTACGAAGGATAGGTAAGGTAAAAATATAAGTAACTTTTATACATGGAAAAATGGTTAAGAGAGTAAGTTTTATGTTCTGTGTGTTTTACAATATATATTTTTTAAAGGAAGATGGGTAATGGGTGGAATATGAGTAAGGCCTAGGTGGGGTGATACGGTGGGAGTAAGGGCATGGAGTACGGGCACAGTGTAGAGTGTGAGTCCAGTAGGGAGTGTGACTCAGGACATGTGACGTGGGTACGGCACGGAGTACCAATGAGGGACTGGGTACGGGTAAGTCATCGAGTACAGGTAAGGTACTGCGATCGACTGAATGTTTGCATCCCTCCCAAATTCAAATGCTGAAATCTAATCTCCAACGGGATGGGCTTGGAGGAGGGGTCTTTGGGAAATGATTAGGTCATTAGGGCAGAGCTCTCATGAATTCAATTACGTACCTTTATAAAAGAGAGCCCAGAGAGCTCTCTCCCCCATTCTGCCATAGGAGAACTTATTGAGAAGATGGCTACCTATGAACTAGGAGGTGGGCCCTTTCTAGACATAGAATGTGCTGGGGACTTGACCTTGGGTTTTGCAGGTTCCAGAACTGTGAGAAATGAATTCCTTCATTTATAAGCCCTCCAGTCTATGCTATGCTGTTATGAACCCTGAAAGGACAAAGACCGATAAGGAATGTGTAAATGGCGTAGAATGTGGGTAAATGACAGGATATGGGGAATGTATGGAGTAGAGGATGGGACAGGTGAGTTTCAGCAGTCAGATGAGGATACTGATATATGTATATATTATTAGAACATGAAAAAAGCTGAAAACTGACATTTTTGATGCTGCTGTGTTAACATCAGTATTACTGCTCTATCTTATGCATTCCAGACCCAAATGCCAGCAACAGCTAAATTGAATTGAAGAATGAATAGAATGACATCATCAAAACAGGCAGTTTACAATGACCTAATAATGCAGTTTTGAATGTTTTAATTTTCACATTAGCTAATCTTGGATAGCTTTGCTTAATTACATTACTTTCTTAATAATGTGGCTTATTTCTGTAAATTTGTAAAGGAAACATCTTGAGATGTCCTCTTCCACCTTAGGACTTTAAACCCAAGGAGTTTCAGATTTAATTGCTTGGTTTAAAGAAATCACCAAGAAGAGCAAAAATACAAATCAGCAATATGGGTGTTACTTTCACCAAAGTGAGTAAACTATTGACTGCATTGAATGAAAGTATGGAAAATATGAAAGGTCTATTAGGTGATTCTCATAAAATAGCAACAACATCTGGGCTTTTTAAATTGGATTATACAAAGAGAAAGTACACAAGGTGATGAAAAGAGTAACAAGACTATGGAAGTTTGGGGGAAAATTATTTTTGTCCCCAGGCAGAAAAGCTTTGATTTCTTAATAAGTAAGTAGATAAAGTAGGAAGTTTATAGGTCAAAATAGTTGAAAGGCAACTTGAAAAGAGATAGCAGTCAAATTTACAACTCCAATAGGAAAACAACTGAATGAAACAAGCTTTAAACAATAAGAGTTTCGAAGTTATAAAATATTTAATCATGAAATGTCGATTGCCTCAAGAACATTTTCAGAAACGGCTGGTTCTATGGCTAGTTCTTTTTGCTTGAGGTATAGCTTAGCACAAAACAAAAAACCTAAGCTAAGTACTAAGTGATTTGTTAAAAAATCCTGGATTTAATTTATTTAAGACTATATTGAGTGAGAATTTATTATTATTATTTTTTTAAAGACTTGATCATTACAATTTATTGCTTTCCTTTTTTAGAGACAAGTAACAAAGAATGAAAATACAATATCCTCAGCAGAAGCAGATATTATATACCAGACAACAGAAATAATTTATGCCAAATTAAATACAATTAGCAGTAGGGAATAGATTTAGCACTTCTACGCTGGAGTTATTCCTATACATTTTAGTATTTCATATAGTTTACAGGAGCCATGAGAATGAACTTTGATTCATTGCCTAGGTAGTACAGGAAGTAACTTTAAAGTCATGGCTTTTCTTGGAAACCAGCAATTTTGCAGACATGCTGCTGTTTAAACTGATAGGTGAGTATTTTACAAGTTTGGAAAAAAACATTACAAACAACCCCAAATCAATAAAAATGCCTCAACCAGTTCATGATGTGCATAAGAAATAACCAGTTCATGATGTACATAAGAAATCTGATCAGCTAATTTTTAAAGGAGTTTTCAATACACCCTGTAATTTTGCTTTCATTGCCTGAGCCTTTGATGTCATATCTATGAAATCTTTGCCAAGACCAATGTCAAGAAGATTCCTTCTTTTTTCTTTTCAGAGTTTTATACTTTTAGCCCTGATATTTAAGACTTTAATCCACTTTGAGTTAATTTTTTCTATATAGTGTAAAACAATGGTCTAACTTTATTCTTTTACATGTGGATATCAAGTCTCCTCAATCCCATTTGTTAAAGAGACCATTTTCTCCATAGTGTGTATTCTTGGCTCCCTTGTTGAATACCAGTTGGCACATACATATGGACTTATTTCTGTGCTCTCTATTGTGTTTCATTAGTCTACAGGTCTGCCATTATGTAAGTGCCATACTGTTTTATTACTATAGTTTTGTAATATATTTTGAAATTTGGACTGTGATGGCTACAGCTTTGTTTTCCTTTTTCAAGACTGTTTTGGCTATTTGTAAATTTTCTTAGGTTCCATATGAATTTTATAATTGTTTTTAATTTATGTAAAAATGTTATTGAGATTTTGTAGTGATCACATTGAATCTGTAGATCGTTTGGGGGTAATATGACCATATTAAATAAAATTAGACAAGTGGGATAACATCAAATTAAATATATTCTGCATAGCAAACAAACAGAGAGGAAAGTAAACTACAAAATGGGAGAAAATATTTGTAAGCTATACTTCTGATAAGGGCTAATTTCCAAAATATATAAGAAACTCCTATAATTTAACAGTAAAACAAACAAATAACCTAATTTAAAAATACACTAAAGACGTGAATAGACATTTTTCCAAAGCAGATCTATGAGTAGCCAACAGGTATACGAAAAAATGCTCAACATCACTAATCATCAGGGAAGTGCAAATTGAAATCACAATAAGATCTTATCTCTCACATATTTTGATGGCCATTATCAAAATACCAAAAGATCACGAGTGCTGATGAGGACGTGGAGAAACTGGAACTCTCATACACTGTGGCTGGACATGCAAAATGGTGCAGCTGTTATGAAAACACTGTGGAAGTTTCTCACAAAATTACAAATAGAAATATGGGCCAGTGAATCCACTTCTGGGTACTTATGAAAAAGAACTGAAATCAGGATCTCAAAGATAGCTGCCCCTCGTGTTCACTAAAGAGCTATTCACACTTGCCAAGATATAGAAACCACCTAAATGTCAAGAAAATGCGGTATATACATACAATAGGGTCTCATTCAGCCTTTAACAAAGGAAATTCTGAACTATGTGACAACTTGGATGAACCTTGAGAGCACTATGCCAGAGGAATGAGCCAGTCACAGAGAGACAAATAGTGTATGGTTCATCTATATGAGGTATCTAAAATGTTCAAACTCATAGAAGCAAAGAATAAAATTTTGTTTTGTTTATTGTTTGTTTGTTTTTATTTTCCCATGCACATGGTCCAGGGAAAGTAAATGAAGCTACGCAATGATACTAAGACTGCACAGAAAGTTAATAGGAGATAAAGAAAGGTGGAGAGGGAATAATAAACTTGAGGGTATGCTCTGAGCTGGGTACATTGCATTTCCCATCGCCATTATTCTTCCAGTCTTTGAGACCCAGTGTTTCTCCATAGAAACCACCTTACGTGGTTGACTTGCTCCTTGGGCCAGTCCCTGGTACTGAACCAAAGAATCATTTGTCTTAGGGGACATGCCCTTCTCCTTACACCATATTGGGGATCTGGGTGTAATAAAAATGCTTTTCATCATGCAAAAGAAGGGAGAAGAGAAGGTGGTTCCTTAAGAATTTGCTACTAGCCAAAACTTTCTTTTCACAGACACTGGCCATGTAGACTGGGAATGAAGGGTGTTTCTTTCAACTCTCCAAAGGCACTGAGTATTACTGACCTTGCTGCGGATGCCTAATGCCTGGAGACGGGTTTTGTGCAGACGCAGCAGTAGCAGGTGTCTGAATGTCGTGGGTACCTACCTTTCAGCACTGAGTCTGATGTCCCTTCCAAGGAGACGGAAACGGCCCATGGCTCTGATGGCAGCCCCAAGGACTCTACTCTCTGATTCTAAACATAGGGGAAAAAAAGGAAAAGTTAGAGTCGGAAGAAAATTTTGTGAATTTATCTGAAAAAAAAAAAATTTAGAATAAATTCTTTCATAAAGCACAAATTCAGTATAAAAAAGCAAAAGAAGGAAAATGATAAATAAGCATTTTCTTTCTCATGTAAGGACTATATCATGATTATCATATTGAGAGAAGAGAAGGAACATTATTGCAGAAAAAGCTGGGGCAGAGCAGTGACGAGGAGAAAGGAAAGCTACGTTTATAGGAGAGGAGAAGGCGTCATGTGCTGATGGCTAATGACAAGGTGACCAACTTTTTTACAATGAAAAGGACAAAAATAAATTGAAGAAAACAATATCGTAAATAAAAGAAACATTTTATTCATTGAAACAATAATACACTATAATATGATAAACGCATAATAAAAACATTTGTAATATTTTATATTGTAATTATGCTTACATGCCTATTAACTCTTAATAATAATTGTAAGAAAAAAGTACTCATTTAGATACAAATACATCACATCACACGCAGTGGATCAACTCTGCATCCATCGAGTACGGACATTTACAGATTAGTCTTCCAATATCAAAAAGGAGGACATGTAGGGGGACACTTTTGAGGGAGGACGGAACTTACAAAAGAAGGACTGTCCTCCCTAAAGGGGGATGATTGGTCACCTTACTAATAAGGAAGGCGAAGCTTTGGGGGAGAAAGCAGGAAGAGAATTGATTGAGAACCAGAGCAGATCACTGGTTTCCATGTATGGACTTCAGTCCTATGGCCTCTGTTCCACTGCAAACGTGTCAGCGGATGCATTTTAAAAACTAAAGAGTAGAAAGCAGATTTAATTATTCGATTTCACTTTGTTTTCCTCAATGACTTAAGTAAATACAGAAAAGATAACACTGCATCAGAGGGTGTGACCACTGATATGAGAATTAAGCACTGAACCCTCCTTGTAAATGATTTACTTAACCACATCTGAGAGAAAATATTTAAAATAACATAAAACTATAATGCAGATGTGATGGGACAAATTCCTTCATTAACAAATGAAATGACTTCTTCAGATATAGATACACTTGTTTGTAAAGGCTAGATTTCCATGGAGATATGAGACTTACTTGAAGAATATCTTGGGGAGGGAAAGTATCAGAATTACATTCATACTCTTAACCAAATTCTGGACATCCACACAAACTGGAAGGAATGCAGGCTGCGTAACAGAAGGTCGACGACAGAAGTGGGGGGAAGGTCTAAGGGCAGCAGATGTCACATTGAGGACTCTGTCAGTGTGTACCACAATGCTGGAATCCGCCCTGTGTGCAGGGGATGCGCTACCCAGTTTTTAAGATCGGTGCCCGTGAACAAGTTACCTGCTTATCTAGAAAAACGAGTTGTGGCTGGACTGGAAGTTCTTTTCCCACTTCTCCGTCTGAAGGCTGGACTAGGACTGAAAGAGCGTAGGGCCGAACATATATCAAGTTCCCTGTTTTAAAATCGCTTGTATTTCTGGCACATATAAAACAAAACAGAATAGATTCGTAAGATTACAAATATCACTGAAGCAGATATTTCCCATCAAACATTATTACTAGTGAAAATATTTGCTTTTGCATCTAGAAACTTATTAATAATAGACCCTATCGTGAACATTATAACTGGAGAATAGTTATATATTTATTTAACATGTTTGCTTAGCCATAATAAAAGATGGACTGGGTGTGCGGGGGTGGGGGAAGAAGCCCAAATTAGGAACCTAGATTTTTATCACAGTTTATTAATATCAGCCCCCAAAAACCTTCAGTGAGGGAACTTACCAGAGTATAATACTTAGACGGTGGAGATGTTTTCAGTAGCATATTAGTAAACCAGATCTCCCCCAAAAGGCCCTGATTTGTAGTGGTTCCCAGTTCCCCTGGTATGACTACTTTCCCCATGGCTGACTCTGACACCAAGATGCCATCACTGAGAACTGGGAGGAGGTGCTGAGAGCGAGCCCCAGCATGGCCCTGATGAGCATGGAGTTGCTCATTTAGTCCTCACAACAGACAACCCTTCCATTCTTAGACTCTCCACAGTGTGCTTGCACTAAATAAGTTCAATGACTATGGGATTAATTAATTGATTGATTGATTTTAATTGAATGAAACCCTTGGGGAGAATAATGCTTATAATTAATTTATCCTAATACTAACTGTGTATCAGGTACTGTTCTAAGCTTTCCATGTATAAACTCATTGCATCTCTAAGTTGACATTAGGAGGTAGGTACTCTTACTTACACAGAGGTCCAAAAAGGCTAAAGGAACCTGCCAAAGGTCTTACAAATAGTAAGATATGACCAAGGTCTGAGCACTTAACCAGTGAGCTCTATTGTTTTTTACCCCTTTCGGGCACATTAATTGCTGATGTGACTTAGCAATTAAATGGTGTAAAGCCAGTAGTCAGGGCCAAGGCCACCATCAGAGCAGCCGCCCGGCTCATGCAGGTTCGCATTGGATTCGGATAGTCGGTAAAGAAACAGCGGAGCCAAAAACTGATGGGCCATAGCCTTTAATCCTACCTTGCACCCGGCGGGCAAGTAAAAAATACACACTGGGCTCCAAAACCCAGTCACACTCAGTGCTCACAAAGCCACTGACTTATCCGAGTTTCCTAGAATCAAAGGTTTCTAGCTCACCAGCCTTCTTCTCCTCAGTTCCCCATCTCCTTCCTTATCCCAGATACAAACTCTACACAAACTGGCATCTCACCCAGCACTCCGCCATCTTGGCTGCTTCTCCTGGCCTACTCCACGTGGCCTTTCTCTGCTCTCCTCTCTAATGATAATCTCAGGAACCAAGAACCAAGCTCTCGTTCAGTCCCCATTTTATAGTGTAGAAATCCAAACCCTTAATCCAATATACAAAACAGGGAAGTCTCTGATGCAAAGTCACTCTCTGAGGCATGATTGGATTGTACCACCCTACATCAAAAAGGGTAGGAAAGGCTTAATCCCAAAACCAAGCCTCAGGCTACAAGGATTCTACCTGCCTTTAGCCCACCCCAACACACATTAATATCACCTGGGCGACGGCCTCCTCGTGTTATCTTTAACAAAGTGAGCATAATACATTTTATCTGCCCAACAAATGGAATAAAATAAAATAAGGTAAAATGGTTATATAATTCGTGACACCTTCAAGCATCTTTTTTCCCAGAGCTTTGGAATTTTTGATGACCAAGATAGCTTTATTAAAAGAAAATTATAGATTATATATCTATTTCCCCAATATGCCTATTATATGTTACATATCATAGGCATGTAATAGCTTTTTAGCAACTAAATGGGCATATAAAGATAGACATCATATATACATATATTACCCTAATATGGAGTATCCTGTGGTGACTCATCATCAGCACAACCTAGGTCAAGTTTAACAAAAAAAGATTTGACTAAAAAAAAAAGGTAAACTATCCTACCCTCAATTAAATGCTTGTAAGTTAAATACTTTATTCCCCAACCTTTTATTATTTTTTGTGGGAAAAGAAAAGGATAAAATATTTATTTAACATAGATGGTATACAAAAAGTAACAATGAGTCCTAAAAAGAGTAAATAGTGGAGGAGCAAACACAATGGATCATGAACTACGAAGTTTCTGTAGGAAACAGTTTCCCTCTCCCCCGGGAACCCTGGGAAATGGGGCAGAGTAGTCCTGGAATCCCCTGGGGCCATCTACCAGCTCAGGCTCTGACCCCCGCTTCAGCCGCTCCCTGGGAGTTTAACATGCACTAGCTAGCCGAATCATCACTTCTTAGCTTGCTTACCCTGAGTGGCTAAGGCTCCCTTTTAATGCCTGAAAGAGAATAATTTAAAACAGACTTTTCAAATCTATGCTATTAATTCTATTCTTCTGCAAGTCCCAGGTTGTTGGAAAATGCTCACATTGTTACCAGATCCTATTTCTCTCCTAACCTGGTTCTTAAATGCTTTCTGATGTGGAACAGGAGCGGGCTAGCAGCGCGGGTTAAAGAAACTGAACTGCTCCATCAGAGATCCTGACATAAGTACCTTGCTGTCTAGAGAGGAAGAGACGGGAACCAACTGCCCGGACACCCGCTGAAAGGCCTGTCCCCGACACACTTTAAAGTTTATTGTGAGCAAACATCTCTGATTAAATGTAAACAGCATCTCACTGGAGGTCAGACTTGCTACTGCAGCATATCCCAGGGTAATACCACTTTAAGCTCCACATAAACTCTTAAGCAGTTTCTATCCTAAAACCTGACCGTAGGTGGTACAGTTTTTTACGATATGTTATAATAGTGCAATAAATCTGTTAGCTTAAAATCGAATCTCCGTGGCCTTTTAGAGAAATCATCATTAAATGCAGGGTCCTGTTAATGATGCCATCGAAGTGAAATTGTTTAATCTGCTCAGGGGGTGAAAGGTCACCAAATGAATTTTTTATAATACATCAACTTGACACGCAATAGGGAAAACTGTAATAGATAAAAGCAAAGGAAAAGGGCACTGTCTTCTTCTGATAGGTCGATAGCAGCCAAGAGAGTCACTCATCCACTTTCCTTTCACGATGGGGCTCCTTTTGCATTTAATATGGACACCCAATTAATACCTCAGCACCACAGACAACCTCATTTTAGGTGACTTATAGCAATTTCTCCCCCTTCCCTGAAATGAAAGTGATCACAATACATCATAGCATTGTGCGAATTAACGTTAATTGATTCAAGTTACCAAGCAATGATGGGCCACTTATATAATCTAGGCGTTATTGGGTGCTAGAAGGGATGGAGGGAAGATTAGATTCCAGTGTCCGTTGCTGTGACGACGGGAGTCACCTGACGCCTTGTTAGACAGTTGTAAGGTTCTATTGCTGGCCCCAGTGGGGTCGTCAGTAAACTGGAGTGATGTCCAAACATCATTATATGCTGCTCCAATATTAAAGCAAAGGGATTAGCAACTTATTGCAAGCAACCTGGATTTGTCATTGTGCTGTCCTTATCCAATTTCCAACCGCTAATGTGACTGTAGCCTGCGGGCAGAAAGACCTACAGCCAAACTTTAAAAAATGGGGGAGGAAAGTTCTCTCCAATCCTCCCAGTTCTAACTACTATTTAACAGCTTCCTATACCTAGGCAGGTATGTGAAAGAATTTTTTCCCCTTCAATGCTTAAGTGAAAACTAAAAAATAAATAAATAAATAAATAATAAGAGAAAGAAAATACAGAAATTTTCCAGTTTAGAAATCACCACTATTCACCTCAACCCTTGCTTTTCAATTTTTTTTTTCAGTGAGAGGAAGGGAGGCAGAGACAGATGCCCGCATGCTCCCTGATGGGGATCCACCTGGAAAGCCCACTAGGGGGCGATGCTCTGCCCATCTGGGGCATTTGTTCCAGTGCCCTGCAACCAAGCTATTCTTTAGTGCCTGAGGCAGAGGCCATGGAGCCATCCTCAGTGCCCAGGGCCAACTTGCTCTAGTCCAGCCATGGCTGCAGTAGAAGAAGAGAGACAGAGAGAAAAGCAAGAAGAGGAGGGGTGGAGAAGCAGATGGGTGCTTCTCCTGTGTGCCCTGACCAGGAATCAAATCTGGGACATCCACATGCCAGGCTGATGCTCTACCACTGAGCCAACTGCCCAGAGACCCTTGCTTTCCAATTTGCCAGCTCTAAACTTTTACCTTGTAAAGAGAAGGGTGGGGTTGTTTCTACTTGCATTGGCAAACCCAGTATACAAATAAACAAATAAATCTTATTGGTGAAAGCTGGCTCTGGGTAAGACCTACGGTGTGTGTGTGTGGGGGGGGGGGGTAAAGATGGGGGCGGGGTAAAGGTAGGGAGTTAGAAATACTTCCTCACTCAGTCTTTAACCTTTGTCTCCTCAAAGTTTTCAGGCTTCTAGAAAAGAGCTCCATGTTTTAATTAAATGTTTCAGGGTGTCCTGAGCATTTTCAACCATTTTTCATTTAAATTGGCTAGATAGGGCAGAATCTATATATGCCAGGAGGGGACTTTAATTCCAAGGTAGTTTGTAAGACTCTGTAGTGTGGATAAAGATAGTAAGTTCTTTAGTCAATTCAGTTTAACAAACATATGTCAACTTTTCCACTATGCACAAATATTGTCCAAGGCACTGTGAGATATGCAAAGATAAATAAATACCAGGACCTCTATCTTAGAGGAACGTTGTTTTATATGAATGACTTTACTGGCAAAATTTCAGAGTTTGTAAGGCATGAATAATTTTACCGGCTAACTTTCAGAATTGACACATAGCATTTTACTTAGACAACAGTCTCCCCATATCCACAGGGGATACATTCTAAGACCTCCAATGAATGCCTGAATCCAGGAATAGTACCAAACTCTAGGTATACTATGCTTTAAACACACACACACGCACGCACGCACGCATGCACACACACATACATACCTCTTCACTTCAAGGAAGCACTTTATGGCTTCTCTTTGATATAGCTGAATTACCAGCATCACTACTTTTGCCTCTGGGGCCATTTTTAAGTAAAATAAGAAGGGTGCCTTGAACCCAAGCACTACAGCACCAAGCCAGTTCATGGGATAACCTGGAAGGCTACAAAGTGACTAAAGGACAGGTAGTATACACACTATGGCCACACGGACAAAGGGATGAAGTGAGACAGCGTGAGGTGACATCACGCTACTCAAACAGCACACAATTTAAAAGCTATGAATTGTTTACTTGTGGAATTTTCTATTAAACATTTCTGGACAGTAACTGACAGCAAGTAACTGAAATCTCAGAAAGCAAAACCATGACTAAGAGGGGACTGCTATTATTTCACAGTCCTTAAGCTCCTTCCCCATCAAACCTAGCCAGATACCCTTCGCTTCTGTGAACACATAAGAGAGAAGAAATGTCTTATGATATGACTGTTTCTTTTCTATACGATAGAGCATAGTGGTCCCAGACGTGGCCCATAGTAAGCACCGAATACACGTTACTATAGCAACACTAAAACAAATCGGTATCCAACACGCACTACTGCGGCTCTTAGGTTATCAGATGCCTCTGTGAAGTCATCACCTCCCTCGACCTGGCTAACTTTACGTTTGGAACACTCTTCAACTGGGGTGCTTACTGCTCTGCTCCAACACATACTATTCAACTCTGGAGGTTCTTTGGAAGTATTCGTTTCAAACTGAGATTTGAGGAACCCTAGGTGTGGGCTGCAGTGTCAGGAATACATAGAGACACATCTGCCCAAAAGGTCAACACAAAGGTCAAAACCTAAGTATTGTAGTCGGTATATCTTTTAAAATAGTGTTTATAATATTAAAATCTAGCATAGATATCTTATCTGGAATAATGGAAACTTTGAACACATTTTAAGGTCATACCCAAATTATTCAAAACTTCCCATTTGTACTGAGGTGCTGCCACAGTCAAAATCTGACCAGGGAAACAGAAATCACTCACGACTGCTCTGATGAAAGAGATTTAATACAAGATATTGATTACATAAGAGTACTGGAAAAGCAGAGAAGCCAAGCAGGCTACATTTCAATATTTGCGACTAGTACTTAATGATCATTTATTGTGCATGGCACTGTGCTTCAGTACTCCTGGGAATATATAAGCCTTGACCACCTAATAAATATTACAAAGATAAAAATATACTCAAGTCACCCTGGCTGGTTGGCTTGGCGGTAGAGCGTCAGCCCTGAGTGTGGATGTCCTGGATTCAATTCTTGGTCAGAGCACACAGGAGAAGCAACCGTCTGCTTCTCCACCCCTCCACCTCCTTTCTCTCTCTTTCTTTCTCTCTTGCAGCCATAGCTCAATTGGTTTAAGCTCATTGGCCCCAGGCACTGAGGATGAATGGTGGAGCCTCTGCCTCAGGTGCTAAAAATAGCTCAGTTCTGAGCATTGGCCCCAGAAAAGGGTTGGTATGTGGATCCCAGTCAGGGTGCATGCAGAAGTCTGTCTCTCTATCTCCCCTCTTCTCACTTGGAAAAGAAGGAATACACACACACACACACACACACACACACACACACACGCATGCACACATACATATTTTTTCAAGTCAATTTTACAAAAAACTAAATTAATGGTTAAGCAGATTAATACTGAATCAATTATATTTTTGTAATAGTTATAGAATGAGATTTAATACATTTTTAATAAATAGTTGCATATATTTTTTTGCTATCCATTAGCATATGAGCCATATAATTTTGGGACATAAAGGCTGTTCAATTAATGTTTGGGAAATACAAAACATTGAAATGTAAACTTTCATAAGTCTTTATTATATTTACCTACAATGTCACCATCTGTACAAATAGTATAAAATTCTTGATTTTAAGGTAGCATGTTTCAATTTTGGAAACAGAACTACATGTGTATGTGGGTGGGGAACTGCTGGATATCAACAGCAGCAATAGATTACCATAAACATCCCATTTATAAGGAACATAGTAGAAACAATACAAACTGTGGAAGTAGAATCAAAGAGTTAGTGATCTGGGGCCATTTAGCATAAGAACAGTCGTCCCCAGGGCATCACTGCAGAAATAGGGCTGTGAAATAAATGACAGCTTTGATAATGGCCAAGAATCATCAATAAAAATGTGAATGAGATACATTATTTCCCATTTAATAAGGCTTGATAATATTATTTTTAAGTTTAATAGATGAAAGCTTTTTAAAAGTGTAGCAATTAAAAGAGCAATTTTTAACTAAATGGAAAGTTTTCTCATGTAGAACATCTCATTTTCCCACGAAACCATATATATGAAATACCACTGTGACAATTTGGCCATCCACCCAACTCAACAACGTGGTGAATTTGTATTTTAGGAAAAAGAAGAAATGGTGCAGATACATTCTTCAGGAGCGAAGCCATGATTTTGCCATGAGGGAGGAAAGAAACAAGCTAGCGATTTAGAAATGCGAATTCTGCCAGTCTTGGGAAGAATATCCACCCTTGTTCAGAGAAAAATTTTGCTCCTGCATGCTCCAGACATCTGTCTCCTAGAGAGCAGGTGCTTATACAAGAGAAGGTGCTAAAGGAGGAGTGTCAATAGACTCGTCTCACCCACTATCTCTCCTCACTTTCTTCTCTGCTCCAGGTCAGCTTGAAGGAGTGCTCCATACACAGAACAGGGAACTTAAAAGGCTGTTCATATGATGGGTACAAAAACATGCAGATGCACCCTTTCAAAGTTTCACGCTTGCCCTCTCAGTATATGTGCATTTAGGGCCCAACGTTCATAACAATGCCATAGAAAGTGTGAGCATGTATTATTTTTCTTTTAAAAATTTATTTATTTATTTATTTATTATTTATTTACTTTTTATTTTTTTTATTAAGTGAGAGGAGGGGAAGCAGAGAGGGACTCCCACATGCGTCCTGACTGGGATCCACCCAAAAGCCCACTAGGGGGCGATGCTCTGCCCTGTTGGACCACAGCTCTGTTGCACTATTTCAGCTTCTGATGCTGAGGCCATAGAGCCATTCTTAGCACCCAGAGCCAATTTTGCTCCAACCATTAGAGTCATGGCTGCATGGCTGTGGGAGGGGAAGCAGAGGAGCAGGCAAGAAGCAGATGGTCGCTTCACCTGTGTACCCTGACTCGGAATTGAACCCAGGACTTCCACATGCCGGGATGATGCTCTACCTCTGAGCCAACTGGACCGGGCTTGCATATTAATTTTCCATTGCTACATAACAAATTACCACAAACTCAGTGACCTAAAATAACACAAATTTATTATCTCCAGGTTGTGGGTTAAGAGTCCAGACAGGCCTGGCTAAGTTCAACGTTTAGGTGGAGGCTTTCAGCAGAATTCACTTCTGAATGCATTCAGATTGCTATAGAGTTTATTTCCTTGTGGCTGTAGAACTGAGGTTCCCATTTCCTTGCTGGCTGTCAGCCAATGTCCACCCTGTATTCATTTAGTCCACCATCTTTTTCTCAAGTGGTCCTTTCCATCTTAAAAGCAGTGACCTATCACATCCTCTCACATTGTGAATCTCTGCCTTCTTATTTTGCCACAGCAAGAGAAAGTTCTCCTTTTAAGGGCTCATGTGCTTAATTAGGTCCACCTACAAAATTCTGGATATGTTTTCTAGTTGAAGGCAAACCGTGCCATATAACATAGTGTATTCATAAAATTGCTATCTGATCATATTCCTGGGTTCCTGAGATTAGAGCAGCACATTATTGGGAGGCCATTCTAGAAATTCTGCCAACCACTAATAGCTTTGGCCTTTCAATAGCTATAGCTAAACTTTCATTAAAAAAAATAGATATCTTTCATTTTAGTATATGACAAAAGATATTATTATTATTTTTTAATGAAGCAGGAGAAGTGGGGGGAGAGAAAGAAATTTGAGAGCAAAAACAATCAAGTTTCTACTGAAAGAAAGGGAAGCAATCAATATAAAATATGTCCTCGCAGGATTCCAGACAACAAACAGAATTTAGAACGAAGATCTCCGTTGGGAAAACCCGGTTCACACGGAGCAGATTGGACATGGGTTTATCTCTGTTCCCTCTACTCCACTGAAATTACTTAGAAGAATGAAAATGAATAAAAATAGTGTTAAGTCAACAAGGAAAAAGAAGCCAGGAGAAAACTGAACAACTGACAAGTGAGGTCAACAAAGTTTCAAAAGATAGAGAACAGGTTCATGCAACTGACTTAGCCAAGCAAGGATGCTTAAATCCAGGTACCTCTGGAGGAGGATAAAGACCAGGAGAACCCAACTGACTGTGCAGTGTTTAGTTAAAAAGTACGCAGCACTACATTTGTCCCTGCAAAGCACAACTTAGTAGCTTTTTGAAAACAGGAAATACTCCCCTTGAAAAGTAGATATTCAAGATGGCCTCAATTTGTTGAAATGTATACAATCCCATTAAATGAATAAGAATGAACTTCTCCAGGACATCCTCGGTGCTTTTCACTGAAAACCCTGTGTCCTGAGACTAATTTCTGCTGTCTCAAGGTCAATTCATTAGGTTGCTAATATCTGATCAAAGTTGAAAGACAGGACTCGCCTTCAGGCCTGTACAGGGGTTCAGGGTTGTCTACCATACTGCACGATTCCTAGGACCATGGGAAACCTTGCTAATGCTTGTTCAATCCCTGAGCACATGGCATTTCTCATTTCTGTGGAGATTTATTCAGATAAACTTAAGAAACAGCTTTTCCCTATCTTCAGATTATTTGCTTTTTTGGCCTTATGTCTAGACAATTTTTCTTAAAATCTAAAGGAATAGTGAGAAATGGAGGATTATCATACACCCCAACAGAAAATAATATACATAGTTTCTTGTTAAATCAGACAATGGTGGGAAATAATGGTAAGCTTCTTTCTGACTCTATCTCACTTTCTTATGTTAGAATGATACCCACACACATATGTTTATGTACCTAAACTTATGCTCGGTTGACCCTCTTTGCTGGGTTACTTCAATTATACCTTTATTATTTCTACTCTTTGACATTTCCCTCTTTCTAGTTAAAAGCTAAATATTCACTGACCTTTTTAACATATAATATAAAAGTCAGTCATTTTTAAGTAATGACCTGTTAGGAAAGCTCAATACTACAATATCTAAATAAAATATAGCAAAGGACTAGCTCTTTTTCTCTCTAGTCACCCATACTTATAACACACTTATAAGAACTGAGTGAGATCTCAAAGCAGTTGGGCTAAAGGAGAGAAATCATATTTAAACATAAGCTAATATGCATTAGCATAATTTATTCAGATTCCTGATTCTTATATTATCATGCATAATATCATAATAACATCAACATGGTGAAGCTTTGGTGGTTAGTAAAAATATCTAAGATTTAATAGATTTTGCACAATTATGCAACCAGGAATATGTTCTAATTCTAAGCTAACAATTCCCCAACTCTGCAAATCAACCAGTATTTAGAAAGAATTGCTTGAATTTTCTTTTCATATCTTCTATACATATTACTATACTGTGGGAAAGAAGACTGCCTATCTCCATTGTAAAGATATAAAATATAATGTAAAAACACTAGCTAAGCTTCCACATGAATATGTTGCTCTGAGCATAAAAATGCAATTAATGTATTAGATGAATATACCTCAAAATGTAAAGATACTACTTTTTGCTTTTGCTTTTTAAAGTAAATTACGCACTCATTGGAGATTATTGTACAGAAGTAACTAATACCCATTAAATAGTAATTGCTTATTTATTAGCATAGCACTACTCCATATAAGATGAAAAAGCAGTAACAACAGAATAATCTAGAAGGGTATGAATGCTCTAAAATCTTATTGAGTGAGTTAGCTCAGAACCTAAAGGAGTTTACCTATTTCATGGACCCAACATCACCTCAAAATGTGTATGGGTTTGAGCTTATTTTTCCCCTGGTAGTGACAAGTTTTAGGGAATATCCATGGAGCCCATTATGAGCCCTCTATAATCAACCAGCATGCATTTGTGAGGTGAGTAGTTTTATATATTTATTATTTTTTCTTTTTAAGTGAGAGGAAGGGAGTAAATGAAATCGATTCCCACATGCACCACAACCAGGATCCACCTGGCAACCCCCGTCTGGCTCAGATGCTCGAATCAACCAAGCTATTTTTAGCACCTGAGACTGACTCACTCAGACCAACCAATTTATCCTCAGCGCCGGGGGCTAGCACTCAAACCAATGAAGCCTCTGCCTCTTGGAGAGGAAGAGGCAGAGAAGAAGGAAAAGGAGAGGGAGTGGAAAAGAAGTAGATGGGTGCTTCTCTTATGTACTCTGACTGGGAATTGAACCCGGGACATCCGTATGCCAGGCCAATGCTCTATCTACGGAGACACTGGCCAGGGCCTATACATTTATTCTAAGCATTATGCCAAGCTCATATTGTCTATCCACCTGGAAAATCATTTTCGGTTCTTTTCTAGCTACTAAAAATTGGAGCGTGGGACTCCAACAGTCTTGACCTCATGGCAGATGCCTCATGTGAACTTGGGTTTTATTCCTCAACTAGTGTAGTCTATAAAATTGAGAGCAATTTATCCCTGCCTTCCTTAACAGTGTGCTGTACATACTTCATTCACTAAGCTCAGGGAAACATTCAGGTAAATCTACTTATGAAATGTGTATTGAACAAAAATCTGGTGGAGAATTTCCAAATACAAGCTTGTAGAGTCAAAATAACATCACACAAAAGATATTACAGACCCTACACAGGTCTGTGCCAGAAGCATGCTTGGCAACAGTGATGCTCCTACCTCACGTAATTTGATAAAAGTTTCCTCTCAGAGCTTTATAACCCTACGTTAACTAAAGCCCAATCATGGTCATCGCTTTAGCCTAGTAAACTCCTGGTCATCCCGTCAACATTTTCTAAAGTGCAAGTCCTTCCCCAGTCCCTATAGGCAGGATTATCATCTTCCCCAACGGTACTGGAGTTTTAGCTCAAAGCTCTATGGAATTGTGACGGGTCGTGTTTTTGGTTGTATCTGTTTTATCTTAGCAACCCCAGAATCAAGCGCACTGCCTAAAATTCATTACATGCATACATAAATAATAAAATGAATTGAAAAATAAGTTGCTTTAGAACCATATCTTCCTACTTGCTCTTCCCTTTAAGATACCAAAATGTAATGTCTTCAACCACCCAAGGCATAGAACAATCATAATAAAATATAGATTTAATAAAGAATTTTAGAATTGAGAATTTAAGTCTATAAAAATGGCTCTAAGTTTTTATTCTTCTCTTACAGAGTGGAAAGGTAACGTGATTCAGTATAAATAGATTGACATCTTTATTATATGCGGCTTAAGTGTCTGTTTGTCGCCGATAGCTTATTGGTTGCTTGCGTAACTGTACTAGCCAATGGGGTGAAGTTGCCACGGCATTCAAATAGTCCCGCCTTCTGGCATGCCACCTCACAAATTGAGGTTAAAGATTGGAGCAATTATTATGCTGTTAAGAAATCTTAACACCAGAAGGGGTCTTTGCAATGGTACAAGACTAGAGGTTTTCCAATTGAAAAATAATGTCATAATAGCTAAGTCTTTGGCTCCTCTAAAGGTGAAATACATGTCATTCCAAGAATTGATTTGGCTCCATCTCAAACAGGGTTGCTGTTTCAATTGAGACGTAGACAATTTCCTGTAAAACTTGCCTTTGCTATGACCATCAATAAGTCTCAGGGCCAAACGCTTAAGCGTGTTGGCATTTTTTTACCTGAACCTGCATTTGGACACAGTCAACTTTATGTTGCCTGTTCAAGAGTTCGTGAAAGAACAGACATAAAATTAAAAATAATTGATGGTCCTCTGCAAGGCGAGCTTAAAAATGATGGAAAGATCTACACAAGAAATGTTGTGTACAAAGAGATCTTTGACATGTGAATTAACATTTTATTATTTAAATCACCTTTATTTATTGAGCTAGCGGTGGCTCTTAAGAAATGTACCGCCAGTGGTTTCCTTCATTGCACTCTACTTTAAGCAATTAAGCAAGTAGAAGGGGGAAACCCCGTGGGGCAGTAAGCAAAGGGGTGTCCTCGCCGCTTGCCCTGGGTAATTCAGTTTGAATTAGCAGACACCTTTGCACAAATCATTTTAATTACAATTTATAATATCTAGAACAGCGGTCATTTCGTATGACCACCGGGCTTTCTAGTTTGCAATATACACCCAAGAAATCCGCCCTAATTTTAGTGTTATTACAATTAGTACTTACCCATAGCCATTGACTTCCTTTGAGTGAGTCACCAGTAAGGCACCAATAGTCACATTCAGAACATTCTCTAGTACTCCAGTCTGTTGAGCAGTGATAACTTGGTGAGCCAAGTTCTGTAATTTGTTACTTGATAAGGACGGAACCCGTCCAGTGCTCCTTCCTGTTGGCAGATCACCAACTTCGATGACCATTACTTTCGAGATAGCTTCCGTGGTAGTTGGTGATGGAACCCTATATGAGCTGATTTCCATCATAAGAGGTCTACGTTGACCCACTCTATAATGACTAGCACAAGTCACAGATGGGCAATTGCGCTTTCTTTTTGCTATATGGTCAGCAATGGCCTTTAAGGTTGCTTCATTGCCAGGCATGTCATGAATAAGTCTAATTTGGTCTTGGCTAACTTGCAAGAAGTCAGTTAGTCTTTCAAGGACCATAATTTCCCAGCCTTTTTCTAGGACTGAAAACATCACAGTGAAGGCCAAATGAATGGAAACACCTGAGCGTATTTCAATGGGCTCCTCTCCTTGTAGAACAACATACAAGAGGTTATCCATGATGTTGAAATAGTTGGAACCAACAGACTTATCCAGCAATGAGGAAGTTGATTGAACCAGAGTAGGTGAAATAAAACGTTCGCCTAAGAAAACACGGGGGCTCTGAAGTTCATGGTAGAAGACAGCCAACAGAAGCTTGGAAGTACTTTTGATCCCCAGTAGAAAAAAACGCAAAACTTGAGGAGTCTGATTCACAAAGCAGATCTTGGTAGTTTCCCCAATGGGTAAAATGGAATAGAAAGTAGATACAAACCCCGAAGTAGAGCAGGGAGTATCAGCATTAACACTGCTAAAGGTGTCAACGAAACCACTGGTCATAGACACAACAGGATATAACTTTCTCACTGGCCAGGTGGCATCAGCATTTTCAAGAATTATTATCACATGGTCAGTCTGTTTGCAGATGTAGCCTTGAATCAGAGGTCGGTATGTGCATTTCTGTTCTTCTCTAAATGTACCTATAAAATAAAGGAAATTAAACAGGTGACATATAAACCACAGTATATCAAAGACAATTTGCAGTCCAACACTTTCATCATCATCTGTAACCACATGAAACATTTATTGAACACTTAGGTGTGCTAGAAACTAAGAATGAAAAGAAATCTTAGGCAGAATTTGAAAGATACATCCATTCAATAACAGCTATTGAATATAATTTAAATGTATATGTTACATAATATGCTGCTCACAAAAATTAGAGGATATTTTATCATTTCATATTCATTTTGAAATATCCTCTAATTTTTATAAGCAGTATATAGAGTATGTAATTGAAAGTTAATCATGGTTGTAATAGTTAAGTGAAAAAACAGTGAATAAATAAAATAAGAAAAAAAGAATAATCACTATGAGCTCTATAATGAAAGAAAAACCAGGAGAGAATGAGGTAATATTGGAGTCAATGGGCAAAGAAGTAAATTAAAGGGTTGGACAGAGAATGTCTAGAGGTATATTAAAAATGAAGAGATATATTCTGACCAGATTATGAAAGAGTTTGACTGTCAAACAATATAATTTTCTCATACTTTCTTTTTCTCTAAGTAAAAAGTATAAATATAAAAAATGGAAAACTAATAAGTTGAGGAGAGTTGGGTATAAAAAGCACTAATGAAAACATTGAAAGAAACAGCATTATCCATTAATCCCACCATTTCTAATCCTCCTGTCCATGAACCTAAAGAAGTTATTGTTCTGAATTCAAAAAGATATTTTATCTTCCAGCAAAGAATTTCTTTGATTTGAAATTGATATTTACAAAATTGTGTTGTATTGTTTTCTAGAGAGTTAAACTTGCCTTATTGCAAGTTCATCAAAGTTGCCTAAGAACTGAAACAACTGGTGCTGGCCAGTTGCTCAGTGGATAGAGTGTTGGCACAGTGCATGGACGTCTTAGGTTCAGTTCCTAGTCAGGGCACACAGGAGAAGTGACCATCTTCTCCTCTCTCCCTCCCTTTAGCCCCTCTCTACCTCTTCCTTTTCCACAGCTAGTGGTTTGATTGGTTCGGGCATCAACCTTAGTGCCCTTAGAGCATCGGCTGGGGCACTAAGGATAGCTTGGTTGGTCCGAGCTTGTCAGCCTCAGGTGCTAAAAATAGCTCAGTTGAGTTGAGCATTGACCCCAGACAGGGGTTGCCAGGTGGATCCCAGTTGGGGCACATGTGGGAGTCTGTCTCACTATCTCCCCTCATCTCACTTAAAAAAAATTGGAAGAACAACGAAAAGAAACTCAAATTATTACTCATACAAAATGCTTCAAGAGTAAGGCGCATGGGTTTACTTGTGCAGCATAATAGTATCAACAACAATAGGGTAAATTATAAGGGAAATTGTAAAATATTTTAAAATAAATAATATTTTATCATATCAAAATTTGTGGGATTCAGTGAAAACAGTATTTTGAAGAAATTTTATAATATTAAATGCATATATTACAAAATAATTGTCAAAAAACAATGCCTTAGACCACTACCTTAAAAAAGTTAGATGCCTGACTGGTGGTGGCACAGTGGATAAAGAGTCAATCTGGGAAGCTGAGGTCCCAGGTTCAAAACCCCGAGGTTGCCACCTTGAGCACAGGATCACCAGCTTGAGCATGGGGTTGCCTATTTGAGTGTAGGATCATCAACATGATCCCATGGTCACTGGCTTGAGCCCAAAGGTTGCTGGTTTGAGCCCAAGGTTGCTGGCTCAAGCAAGAGGTCACTGGCTTGGGTGGTGTACCCTAGTCAAGGCACATATGAGAAGTAATCAATGAACAACTCAAGTGCTGCAACTATGAACTGATACTTCTCACTTCTCTCACTTTCCCTATCCTCGCTATAAAAAAAGAGCAAAGCAAACCCCAAATAAGTAATAATAAAAGAAACAAATATAACAGCAGAAATCAATAAAATAGAACAGAAACAAAAAAACAAATAATGAGTCTAGCTAAAATTTGTTTCTTAGAAAATATCAACAAATCTTATAATCCCTCACTATACTACTCAAAATAAAATAGAGACAAATCACCAATTTCAAGAATAAAAGAGGATTAATATTACAGAGCTTACAGACAAAGGTTAAGAGACTATTACAATCTTTATGCCAACAAATTTAACAACTTGGATAAAATAGACAAATTCCTGGAAAACTGACATAAGATAAAATATAAAATTTGAATTGTTCTATGTCTCTGAGAAAAATTGAATACTAAATTATTAATTTAAATAGAGATTTAATTATCAAATATAAAAGAATGGCCACTTTTACATAGTGTGTTTTTTTCCCTATGGTCTCATAATATGGAAATGCTGATATTAAATCAAGTATTGAAGCATTGTCTTCAAAAGCATGGAACCAGTATGAAGGGAATTAATTGTACAATCTTAATAGCTCAATAACCATTGTGGTTTGAGACCCTAATGCATGAACCTCTGCTACCAGCAGTATACCGTTTTCAAATGAGATAGTTCCCCTTTTCTAAACTCTACAGCTCACTCTCTCTTGCACACAATTTTTTCCAACCATGTTGATGACATTGATTAATCATACATATTCCATCTGATTTTATAGATCTCTGACTTGTTCTTCCTGCTTCTCATCCAAAAGATTTAACAATTTTTAAAGTGACTTCTACAGATTGCTAAATTCTTGGAACTGTCCCTCGATAAAATAATTATTCTCTTAGTCAATATTATTGTCAGTTATTCTCTAATGCTAACTAACTATATCTACTTCAGTAAATTACATAAACTTAGTAGGCATCAGTGTCCTCACAGAATTATTTCTTAGAACCCGGGACTATATTCTGTATTTAAATTACTATGGGGCTTAACATACTACCTCAAACACAGTAGATGCTCCTTAAAATGCATTAATTGATATGTAATATCCTTTTCAAAACTCCTGCTTTTCAAGTAATTTTTAAGCTATTTTTTGCCAAATGACTGTCTAGTTGTAAGATTATTATTCTATGACTTAAATTTAAACTGACTCATCAGAACAATAACAGGGTATACTACAAAAGTTTATGAGAACTACCCCCTGAATTGATGCTAATATAACTCAATATTGTGAGAAATTGAGGTATTTCATATGAAATCATATGACTGAAATTACTGCTAACTATATTTATATAAATTTTCTTCTGTTCTTGAATTACATAACTAAAAAATCACAAAAAAATTCTGTTGTGACTTTTTATTCTTGATTAATTTGTTAATTCATTAAATAGATATACATGCAGGAATGTGGCCTTTTTGTTCTTTACTTCTTGTCCACATGTTAGGTGCTTCCAAGGCTAAAATAACAAAAATGGACAATTTATAATGAGTCAAACATTATTTAGGAATAATAATGCATAGGAGCTATTCTAGTAGAATGCAGACATTCAAAGTGGTCCAGTAACAGGGTTCTATCTATGTCTGTCTATCTATCTATCTATCTATCTATCTATCTATCTATCTATCTATCTATCTATTATCTTCATATATTCCTCCTATAAGCTAGTCTACTGAGAGGACTGGCCATCTCTGTCTTTAGAATCCAAGCCTTTCATTCTCTTATTTAGCTGACATTTGAGGAGGAGAGTATGACTGACTACCCAGTATTGGAGGCAGGATATCAAGGGAAAGAATAAAAGAAGGGAAGAGAGAAGCGTTTGAATCAGGAAGGATCAGAGACGGTTTGGATGTGAGAGTCTGAGAGGGCACAGTGACTGCTGAATGTGTGGCAGAGCATATTTCCAAGAGCAAGTTTCCTTCCTTCCCTCCCTCCTTCCCTCCCTTCCTTCCTTCCTTCCTTCCTTCCTTCCTTCCTTCCTTCCTTCCTTCCTTCCTTCCTTCCTTCCTTCCTTCCTTCCTCTTTCCCTCCCTCCCTCCTTCCTCCCCCCTTCCTTTCTCCCTTTTTTTCCTCTTTTTCATTTCCCTAATAGCCTTCACCTAAAACTTCTTAATGGCAAGTTTAATTATCCTTATTCATAAGTAGAAAAATTGACTCACAGAAATTTTGACTTACATAATTACTTAGTAATAGTAATGAGAAAGAAATAGAAGAGAAAAGCCAACTTTTAAACTTCTACTCATGCTCTGGAAAAATAAATTGTAATCTGAATTCCTTCCCTTTGAGGTTATATTTAGAGGTAGGGTCAGCTGCGGTGATTGACCCTGTGAAAGTGGGGTTCTGACAATCAGGCGTTCTCCCTACACAATCCAGTGAAAGGAACTCATAGAAAGTCTTTAGTTATTTGGCTAATCACATTTTTGATAAGTATGTCATCATATGGCCTTTTTAATATTTTAGCATACTATCCCAGAAGTATACACGTAGAGCCACAAATTTAACATAGGCAATAGCCTAAAGATTATCAGCAAGTAACATTAGTTATTTAGTTTTAGAGACAAACTTGGAATCCTGGTGTTTATAAATAAGAAATTGTGTCTTTATTTTTCCAGAATTTACCAGCGACTAAGAGAGAGAATGGCTTATCAGTCTCCTACTATCCTTATTCCTGTTCATCTTCTGAGTTAATCAATTCTAGTATGTTAATTTTGCTGCGAAGCAAAAATAAAGCAACACTTTGGGATTCCAGAGTTGCTAATTGGGTCTAGTTTTGAACTGCAGGAGAGAATAGACATTAACTACTTAGGAGAGGGCTATGCACACAGCGAGACAGGTGGCACAGGTCACCCTCCAGCCACCGCTGGCAGAAGCCCACAGTGGCGGTCCAGTTTCCTTTCTAAACAGAGTTCTATCTTCTCTTCCTCTGGACTTTGTTCATTTCTCTTTCTTTCAGTTGGGAAAGGTTTTATTTTGAGTAATGATTATCTTTTCTCACTTGTATTTTGCCTTTTCTTTTCCCACGTCTCCAAATGGGTTTATCTGCCAGTCACAATTTTTGTGGTCTGCAGTTCTGATCACTTTTAAATGAAACCCATGCTGGCTTTGGTAATCATAATGTCATTTACAATTTACCACTAAACACGTTTATTCAGTTAGTAGCACACTGGAGAGAGAACTCCGTATGAACTCACCGTGAAAAGCCTAATCTGATTATTTCCTCATGAAAATCCAGGCAGGGGTGCTTGTAAGAGGGGCTGAGAAAAGAAGAAAAAAAAAAAAAAAAGAAAAAAAGCAAGGTCTGGCCACAGCTGACTTTCATAATCAATGTGAACAGATAAGTGACACAGCCTGTCAGGGGCAGCCACCCAGTCACCCCGGGGCATTCATCTCAAAAAGGCAAGAGTGGACAGGACTTAATAATAAATGCTGAGTGACCAGCAAGTATTGGCTTGGCATACGCTATTGCATTCAAGATGGACAAGAACAGGGATCAAGTCCAGAAGCTCTTCCCTAAGTGGGGGAAATTAGATTAAGCAGGTTGTAGTTATGTGTGCATGTGTGACACATGAGTGCTTGCTTTGTGTATACTTCAACATCCTAAAATAGTAAAACAATGTGCCTTACCCACTGTTCCCCAGACTGGGAACCAGAGACCCTGAAAACTAAGAAAGCAGGCCAGTTAGGCACGTCTGATGGAGGAGGAGAGAGAGGAGACGGTGCACATGTGTGTACTTGTGTGTGTGTGTGTGTGTGTGTGTGTGTGTGTGTGTGTGTGTGTGTGTAGACTCAGGTTCCTTCCAGGGTTCTAACACATATTAACTTTGTGTCGATATTTGTCCTTCCTGTCGTGAAATGAGGATTTTCCACCTCATTTCACGTTTGAAAGGAAAATATGCCAAAGGGGTCATCTTTGCTAGAAAAAAAAAATTAAGAGAAAAGAAAAAAAAAGAAACAACTTCTATCCTTTATTTAGAAAAATGGATCGGAAGGAAAGAAAAAAAGTATTTTTAAAATTAATGTTTTGACTCAAAGGCACATAGAATCCTTCCATCTTCCCCTTTCCAACAAAAGAGAAAAATTTATATGTTTAAAATTGAATGAAATCCATCAACATTAATGATTTTATTTTCCTCGAGGTTAACACTACCATTTCCCTTCATAGTTTTTTTAGCCAGTTGGTGATGACTTCACAATTCATGGTATGGTAAAGCATAAGAGATTTTGACAAAAACAAAATATATAATCATTCTTTTATTTTCAGGAAATGAAAAAAAACCATTTACAATTCTTTTCTGTCAAACACATTTATACCTCATTATTTCTAATTTAACTAATATAAATGGCCATAGATCAAATAAAGTGAAGACAGGATGAATTTATCCCCATTCATATATGTTGTCATGGACCCTCAGGGTATGAGAAATGAAACTCCAAAATCTCAAAGCTATGTCCCTAAATATACAAGGGGAGTAACTAAAATCTCGGGGAAAACATTAACCCTTTGAGTAGTGAGTTTTTTGTTAACCCTTTGAGTGAGGACATACATGAACATTTATACTACTCAAAGGGTTAAAAATAATTTTTTTTGGTCATATTAAAAATAATAGAGAAAAACAGTCTACTTTATTTAGAATGGGGAGTCAAAGCTAAAATTATTTTTTTTAAAACTCCAAAAGTAAAGAAGCCTGACCAGGCGGTGGAGCAGTGGATAGAGCATGGAACTGGGATGTGGAGTACCCAGGTTTGAGACCCCGAGGTTGCCAGCTTGAGTGTGGGCTCATCTATTTTGAGCAAAAGCTCACCAGCTTGGACCCAAGGTTGCTGGCTTGAGCAAGAGGTTACTTGGTCTGCTGTAGCCCCACGGTCAAGGCACATATGAGAAAGCAATCAATGAACAACTAAGGTGCCACAACGAAAAGCTAATGATTGATGCTTCTCATCTCTCTCTGTTCCTGTCTGTCTGTCCCTATCTATCCCTCTTTCTGACTCTCTCTCTCTCTCTGTGTCTCTGTAAAAAAAAAAAGTAAAGGACATGTATTATATTTGTAAGAGGAATTAAACTGAGAGTGACATTATTATGCATAATAGATTCAATACAGATGACAGAAAACACCATCTTGTTAATTTGGAGTCTGGAATTACAGGTTTATAAAGTCTGTTGAATGATCATAATCTGGTAGTTCTAGTCATTATAAGGGAGATAAGGTACATGTATTTGAACATATGCCTATATGCACATATAGTAGTATTATAAGAAAAGATAATTTGACAAACTTGAGTTTATTTAGTTGAAAAAAAACAGCACAGGTTCAAAGTTTAGGTCCTGGAGCTCCAAAATTAAGGCATTTCCAGGCTGGGTTCATAACTTGCTAGACAGTGGCACTTAGGAGAGTAGTCCCCGTTAGTATCATTCTTAACAAGGAAGACGGCACTCTAAGAGCTGGTGGCGGTACAACAGAGCTTGCCACAGGACCAGGGCTTCCTGGATGGATTCATTTTCAAACTAATCTG
Source organism: Saccopteryx leptura (assembly GCF_036850995.1). Classification (NCBI taxonomy): domain Eukaryota; kingdom Metazoa; phylum Chordata; class Mammalia; order Chiroptera; family Emballonuridae; genus Saccopteryx; species Saccopteryx leptura. The sequence goes on along the minus strand of NC_089503.1, from coordinate 369,260,867 downwards.
AGAAAAATGAAAAACCACATAAAACCATTTACTACTTGAAACAAGGATGCCTGTAGACCTTATGTGGAAAGCCTCCATGTCTTAATAACTTGTCTGGGTGAGTATTTTACAGTATCTTTTACCTTTTTCTAAAAGTATTACTTTGCCCTGGCCGAGTGGCTCAGTGGATAAAGCCTTGGCCTAGTGTGTGAACGTCCTGGGTTTGATTCCTGGTCAGGGAACATAAGAGAAGTAATCATCTGCTTCTCTCCTCCTTCTTTCCCTCTTCCCTTCCTGCAACCAGTGGCTCAGTTGGTTCAAGCATTGGTCCTGGGCACTGAGGATAGTTTAATCTGAGCACCAGCCTTGGGCACTAAAAATAGTTCAGTTGATTTGAGCATTGGCCCCAGTCAGGGCTTGCTGGGTAGATCCTGGTGGGAGTCCATGCAGGAGTATGTCTCACTATCTCCCCTCTGAGAGGAGAGGAGATAAAGTAAAGTAAAATAAAATAAAATAAAATGAAATAAGCCTGAGCAGGCAGTGGCATAGTGGATAGAGCATCAGACTGGGACCCAGGGGACTCGGGTTTGATACCCTGAGGTTGCCAGCTTGGGCATGGGCTCATCAGGTTTGAGCAAGGCTAACCAGCTTGAGCCTAAGGTCGCTGGCTTGAGCAAGGGGTCAATAAGTCTGCTGTACCCCCCCCCCCAAGTCAAGGCACATGTGAGAAAGCAATCAATGAGAAACTAAGGTACTGCAACAAAGAACTGATGCTTCTCATCTCTCTCCTGTTAGGTGTGTCTGTCCCTATCTGTCTCTCTCTCTGTCTGTCTCTGTCTCTGTCACAATAAATAAATAGAATAGAATAAATAGTGTTACTTTGAGGGGAAGAAATGATCAGGAGACAAAGACAAAAATAACTGAGAAAATGACAATGAAGATTGGTGTGGGTGGTAGGGTCAGATATATATTAAATAAACCCTTCTTCTAAATCAACTAATTTTCATTTTTAGTATTTCTTTTTCTTTCTTTCTTTCTTTTTTTTTTTTAGGTGAGAGGAGCGGAGATAGTAAAGCAGACTCCAGTATGCGCCTCGGCTAGGATCTACTCGTCAACCCTGTCTATGGCTGATGCTCAAGTACCCAGCTATTTTTAGCACCAGAGACCAACCCACTTGGACCAACCAAGCTATCCTCAGTGCCAGGGGCCACACACGAACCAATCGAGCCACTGGTTGCAGGAGGAGAAGAAGGAGAGAAGAGGGGTTGGGGGGGAAAGCAGGCGGTCACTTCTACTATGTGCCCTGACCAGGAATCGAACTCAGGACATCCCTATGCTGGGCCGATGCTCTAGCCACTGAGCCACTGGCCAGGGCCCATTTTAGTTTTTTAAATTGCAAAAACTTACCTTTATTGATGAAAGTTCATTCATCAATAAAAGTTTATTTATCATTGAAAACTCCAGAACACTATTTTGTATACTTTTACTATGTTGCCATATCATTGTTTATGTTTTTCTTGACATAAGTGCCTTAGAAGAAAGTGTTTCTATATTTTTGTCGTATTATGATGTGACCTGTAAACATCAGTGGGTATGGTCTCAATTATAATTTTTATTCTCTGAATACCACCTTGAAAACAGCCAAAGCCAATGCAAGTTCAGGAAGTATAGCTTAGTGGGTGCGAGATCAAGTTTCCGAGTCAGAGACGCTTGCATTGCATCCTGGTTCTCCTACTGTCCTGCTGCTGTCTAGCTGCAGACTCACAGGCAAGTTATTTATCTTCTTTGAGTCAGTTAAACTATTTGTAGAAAGTATGGAGAGTAGTACCCAATTCATAGGCTGAAGAACAGGATTAAGTGAGATGATTGTATATGCAGAGCTAGGAACAAACACATGCTAATAAATACAGGCTATAATGTTTGGTGTCATCACAAAAGGAGTATTTTTTTTAATGTTTCGCACTCTCCTTTTATCTTTTTTGTCATCATCCCCATCTCAAACTAGTAGCATTTGCCTTGGAGTTGGAAACAGCACCTGTAAGTACTGCAAGCAGTCATAATGAACAGTGTTGAAAGAAGCGGGCTACAGGTGAGGGAAATTCTGACCGGTGGTCACAAGACTCCTGTTGAAAATATGGCAGGAAATACATACATACACGCATATGTGCATGCACACATACGCATGTGTATCTATTAACAGGACAGCTATATTTTTCTACTGATCAAAAAATAAATTAATTAAAAACCTGCAAAATTATAGATGGTTTCCTTTTCCATTTAATCTTAACTTTTTCCTTTATTCCTTTTGTAATAACTCTCCAGCCGTACCTAACTCTTTCTTTCTACTGTTTTCTTTTATTTCTTATTTTTTATTTTTATTCTTTTATTTTTTATTTTTGCTAGCCAACCTTACCTGCAAGATTTAAAGAAAGTCATGTTCACGGCTGAGATTAAAGGCAGGGCCAGCCAACAGCATTGCTTACAATACAATTCGGGTGCTCTCTTTCCCCAGAATGATAAACAGATCACCTCTCCAGCCCTCGGTTTGAAGCGGCGGCAGTAATTCTGTTGGATGCCACAACTAAAATGAATGTGTCTGTGCCATGCCCAGCTCTGAGCCGTGGCTGTAATGAGATTTGAATGGGAAGCCCCGGACACAATAAATCTGCGCCATATGTGACCATTTCCTGTGTCAGTTCCTTTCTCATAACCAGTGGAGACTTTTTTTTTTTCCCTCTCATGACCCCACACCATGACTCTGAAATCTTTCATGGCTGCTTATGGGCCTCAGGCTTTTTACAGCAGTTGTATAAATAAATGAATTTGACAGCAAACATCATAACAGTTAGCAGTAATGTGTGTTTGCCACAAGTGCCTATACTACTCACTGGAGAAATGGCAGAGGAAACAGCTTGTTTCGTTACCTAAACAAAAGGAGTTTCATTCGACAAGTGGTGAAAGAATTAGTCAAATAAACTTGAAATCCACTAGGACTATTTTTGCCAAGTCTCCCTGCCAGTGAAATGTTCCCAGCTCCTTGATGCCCGTGACTCACAAGAGATAAATTTCCCCTTTTAATTCTGAGATAAAGGGCTGGGCTGGGAATAGAAAACCTTTGACGGATATTTTATATTAATCTGCTTTTCAAAGAAACACTGGCTCTTATGGGAACTCAGATACGCAAAGAGTTTCCAGGGGAGCTTGTGGCAGACAAGCCAAGAAGGATGGTTCAGGTGGGAAGGAGGGGAGGTGGCCATAACGGCCCAACTCGCTGATTACCTGCTGAAAACAAACAGGAGCTTCCAGTGCTTCCTTTTCCTTCATGTTTTCTCTAAGTCTAGAAAGAACGATCTCTACCCCAGTTACTGAAAGAAAGGGAGTTCACATGTTCCCTGGATCCCCCAGGAAAAATGAAGTTCAGCTGCCTATTCGGTGAGTTTGTGGTCATTCAGATAAGCACAAAAAGAGCACACATTTTCCTTAATTACATAGTTAGGTTGCTTTCTGCGTTCTCCCTGGCCTCTCAGTGCCAGTCCCATTGTCCGAGATATAAACGATGGAATAGCACAGCGGTTATTCTTCTGTGTTGGTTGTATATACGGAAGCTGGTGCAAAGTGCCTATGTTCAAATCCTGGCTCAGCTAGTTACTTTGTGTGAGTTTGCACAAGTAACTTAACTTTACTGTGCCTCAGTTTCCTCCTTTGCAAAGTAGAAAAATGGAATGGTATCAAGCTCCTAAGGTGCCTGTGATAGTGATGTATTTAAAAGCCTCAGAACAGTGCCTGGGACACAGTAAGGGTTGCTGTTGTTGTTATTATTATTATTATTATGTCAAACAAAGACAATTGGATAACAGTCTCTTTAAAAATGATAGAGGCTCTTTTCTATGATAGCTTGATAGTGACAGCTAATCTGGGAAATGAAATTAAAAAACATTTGAGGGAAAGCCATAATAGCACCTTCATAAGCCAATTACAATTAATTCCAAGGCATAGTGTAGCACTAATTTAAATAAAAGTATCATCTGTACCTTGACAATGCTTTTTTAGACGTAGGCCATTTTCACTTTTTTTAAAGTGGTACTCTTTGTCCTGGTGGAGTAACCATGGTCTCTAGAATCTTCCCGTATTCCAGAGAAATAGCACTGATGCAGGAGAATGAAGGTTCAGAGCTACACCAACTACTGGCTCTTAGGCCAAGTACAGGTTCTGGCCTCTGTTTGTATCTCTTTCAATTTAATTACAGGCACACCTTGTTTGATTGTGCCTCACTTTATCACACTTCATAAATGTTGTATTTTTTTTTACAAATTGAAGGCAAGACCCGCCACCAGCCAAAAGATTACGACTTGTTTTATTGCAATGGTCTGGAATGAACCTGCAAAAATCTCTGAGGTGTGCCTGTGTTAAAGTGGTTCACTGAGGTGCTCTGTTTGTGTGATAATATGCAAGAGTACCTAAAAACTTTGGAAGGTATGAAGTATAATCAATATGAACTGATATTTTAATTAATAGAGAGCCTATTCCTTACATAATAGATTCCTGTTTTCTCTCTTTTAACTAACTGATAAATCCACTTGAACACACATTTCCTTATATCTGGTCAACCTACTTCTACAGCGAAAATCAGAAATATTAATGAGTTGCACCGTGTAAAAATAAATGAACTATTTAGGTTTCGTTCTTAGAGTGGTATCAATAAAACCTGAAAAAGGTGTGTCAACTGAAGGTAAGGAACCATCTCACTTTATAAAACAATGATGAGCCAGGAGGGGGGAGGGAAGTGGGGTTGGTTGTAATTGGCGAAAGAGGTGGATTTGTTCAAAAACCAAATAGATGAAGTGACATGGTCCCATATTAAAACGGTTTTGAGTAAGACTCCATTTCTGGTAAAATGAACTGAAAACCCCATCTTGTCCCTGCTCCCCACTGCACTGCTACCTCCAGGAAACGTCTCCGATTGTCCTGTGAGAAAATGATTTTGTCTCCTGGGCAACTTCACTATTGAGAAATGTCAATCTGACAAAATGCTCTTCTTGCTACTTCAAAATCCTTTCCCAAGATCTGTTTAGGATGCATATCCTGACTTAGGATTCCCAAAGGTGAAGATTTCAAGGAATAAATAACCCCAGCTATTCACACCCGGCTCGGCAACCAAGACAAAGCAGTACACACAGAGCTGAGTACTCTCTTCTCTGATGGACTGGCCACTCCTCCTGCCTCTTACATAGCAAAAGAACACTGCCACCTCGTCTGTTTGCCTGCCTGGAAGTGAAAACTCAGGGGGGTGGGAAACCCCAGAAAGATCAATAAGCTTAATTAAACACTGTGCTGCTGTAAAAACTGCTCGGCGATTTCTTCATTATTTTAGGGGATGTGTGTGGACACATATAAGGTGAGCCTTACCTGAGGGAGTGACAGGCTTCTACATCCCCATCTTCTCGTGGTCAAGTAGAATTATTATTTAGTCATTAATCATTGAGCAGAAGTCATAGGTGTCCCTTTTGGGCCACACAACTTAATTGAAAGAGTAGGGAAACTACAGGGCATAGGCCAAATCTTGCCCATTGGCTATAGTTGCAAATAAAGTTTTATTGAGACATAGCCTGTAATCAGTTTACATATTGTGAACTAGTGTAAATTCTGCTTTTGCACTGCAATAGCAGAGTTGAGTAATTGTGGAAGAAACTCTACAGCCTGCCCAGCTGAAAATATAAACTATTGCCCTGGCTGGTTGGCTCAGCGGTAGTGTCAGGCCAGCATGTGAAAGTCTCGGGTTTGGTTCTCAGTCAGAGAAAATAAGGAGAAGCCACCAACTGTTTCTCTACCCCTCCTACTCCTCTCTATCTCTTTCTCTCTCTTCCTCTCCCACAGCCATGGCTTGAATGATTTGAGCAAAGTTGGCCCTGGGGGTGCTGAGGATGGCTCTATGGCATTGTGTCTGGCTCTAAAATAGCTCAGTTGCTGAGCAACAGAGAGTGGCCCAGACAAGCAGAGCATTGCCTGGTAGGGGGCTTGCGGGGTGGATCTCAGTGGGAGCATGTGCAGGAGTCTGTCTCTGCCTCCCTGCTTCTCAATAAAAAAATTTTTTAAATTAAAAAAAAAAAAGAAAATAAAAATGATCTTGCCTTTTTTTTTTTTTTTTTTTTTTTTTTTTTTTTTACAGAGACAGAGAGAGAGTCAGAGAAGAGGGATAGACAGGGATGGAGAGATGAGAAGCATCAATCATTAGTTTTTTGTTGCACGTTGCAACATCTTAGTTGTCCATTGATTGCTTTCTCATATGTGCCTTGACCGCGGGTCTTTAGCAGAGATCTGGCCTTTTATGGAACTTTTATGTGTAGCAACTCTACAAGCATTAAATTTGTCTCTGAGACAGTGACTAGCAAAGGACAAGGTGGAGGCTGATCCCCTCTAACTAGCAATAGACAAGAAGTATAATCAAGAAACAAACCTTGGTTGTTTTAAGCTACTGAGATTTGCAGGTGATCTGTTTGGCATTCTAACCCTGAATAATACAGAATATTTGCTATTCTCAGAACATATATCATATGTCCTACTTAAAGGAAGGAACAAAGATCATAAAATAACTTTTTTTCTTTTGTCCTCTGGTGACAGGATGAGGACATGTAATATTTGAGTTCTCAGTCAACTTTTAGACTGGAACGTTTTCCCTCCTAACATAAATTTTTCTGACTTTTCATAATTTATTCCAATATTGCTTCACCTAATACCTGAGAACCAATTTTTTCTGTTAAAGCTTTTTGAAAGACTAACCCGGTGAATCTCTGCAGATCTGCCTTCCTTGCCATCGTGATATAAAGGTGACATTTCTTCAATATACTGTGCACAGAAGGTTGCTGAAGTCATTAGAAAAAAAAATTTCATATGCCCAGAATTGGCATGCTGAAGTCTCTCAGAATGAGTTCTTGCATTCGGGCTTTGGCAGTTTTAATATGGGTGAAAAATGCATACAGCTAGCTCTGTTTGCTTATTTTGCTATATCCAGATCTTCTCCTTTGGAGGGAAGAGAAACAGGTCCATCCACTTTCTGGCAGAAAACAATATAGTCACCCTTAGAGAAGGGCAAGTTGAGTGGACAGCCTGCCCTGCTGCTCTTTGAGAACAGGAAGTGAAGGAAACCATAATGAGAGCATCGTGTTCCTAGTATCAGCCAAGGAGAGGAAAGGAGAATCTCTCCAAGTACAATGGTCTAATGGATAGAGACACTAGTTTGATGATGTCCATTCTGATATATTTTCTCCCTACTTATGGTGACCTTGGACAACAGAAGACTACCGTGTGGCTCAGTTTCCTTACACATACAAAGTAATATTCATGGATATTTATCTACAGGGACACCATTGTATAAAAGTTCATTGTGCTAATTTCTAGGAAACATGGCAGGAGAAAATGGGTTGAAAGAGGAGGCAGCCACCCAAACAATCTGCTCACTGAAGGTAAATATGAGCTAGGATCATAATCAAGTTAACCAGATACTGCTCAGTCATTTGAACAAATACTTGGTTAGAATTCTTAAAAATAAGATCCTGGGCCAGAGGCTCCTAGGAAAACTAGTTTCAAGTCATCTTTAAGGTAAATGGCTCAAGTTAAAAACAGGCACAACACAATTCAGCAAGGTGAAGGGGTTTTAAGGACATTTTGGAATTCAATTTTGAGCAATGAAACAACTAAATTACTGAGATGTACAACTGGCACCAAACATCCATGACACAATGGCTTATTTATGGTACAGGCTTTATACAAGCTGGGAGGCAAAGTAGTGACTAATGCTATAAGAATAACCGGTACTGTTCTTATATCCACAGATGCCAACAAACAGTATATATAGGCTCAACATGAAAAATAATAACTGATTAAGAAAAATTTTACTTACTATATTCAACCATATGCAAAATTTAAAAGTTATAAGCAGTTGTGTACTATGCTTTGCATATAAGCTGATCTCTTTAATTTGGATGAAGTCTGGTATAGATTCGGGAAATCAATAGTCACCTTAGGTATTACCTTACCATCTCAGATTTTTGTAAATTCTAGGTTAGGGTGGGTAACGGGGAGAGAAAATAGGAAACAAATTTTCCTATTCTAATCCTTTTATTGTATAATTCTTATACTTTAAGCATTGATTTAACACTATTTATTGAGCATTTATCATTATCCTGATAGTGATCTAGACTTTGGGACTATGATAGTGAAAACTAAAAGGAGAGGCACAGTAGTTGCCTTCACAGAACTTAGAATTATGTCTCTAGTAAATTTGCCTTCTTTTTCAGAGACAGTGAGATCACGAGCTATTTCAGTACAGATAGCAGCCTTCTTCATCTTGGCACGTCCCTCTCCTCTCCTACACACTAGCTCCAGCCTGATACACACAATCAGAAGGAAGAAACAACAAAATGTCCTAAGTGTGTACTATGTACCTGGTCCTCTGAGAGTCATTCAATGTGTACTATTTTATTTAATCATCATGACAAACTGAAAGGAGTTTCTTTTTACTTTCATTTCCCAAATAAGAAAACTGGCATTGAAGCTGGACTTAAAGGACCCCAAATGGCAAACCAGGCTTTAGAAGCAGCCTGGATCCTTGAGTCCCCACCAGGAGCTCAGCTGCTAGGGGAGCTACCTAGTTTTTTTCAGGTTGAGATGTGAGTGAAAAAGTAATTTTCCTTTTCTTTTTCTATCTTATCTTATCTTTTTCCTTCCTTCCTTCCTTCCTTTCTTCCTTCCTTCCTTCCTTCCTTCCTTCCTTCCTTCCTTCCTTCCTTCCTTCCTTTTAATTAAGTGAGAGGCAGAAAGGCAGAGAGACAGACTTATGCATGTGTCCCAACTGTATCCACTCAGCAAGCCCCCTACCAGCTATGCTCTGCCCATCTGGGGCCATTGCTCTGTTGCACAGCAACCAAGCTATTTTTAGTGCCTGAGGCAAGGCCATGGAGCCATTCTCAGCACCCAGGGACAACTTGCTCCACCGAGCCTTGGCTACAGGAGGAGAAAGAGAGAGAGAAGAGAATCAGATGGTTGCTTCTCCTGTGTACCCTGACAGGGAGTAAAATCTAGGACTTCCAAACACTGAGCAAACCAACCAGGGCCTAATTTTCCTTTTCTTAAACAATTGAAATTTGGGGGCTTATGTTTACTGAAGTTAATCCTACTCTGCCTCACACAATATTCATGTTTTACTTTAAATGAAACAAATATAGTGAATAAGCACACAAAGGCAAAGAACAAATAAGGCTAAAGTCCCAGTTGGTTTAGAAGATTGAATGACAAGGTAACCTGGAGATGTTTTCTTTGAACATATCTACCCTGATTTATTGATGTCATCTCATTAAAATTAATAAAAATTTATTTAAAAAAAATTTAAAAACAGTTTGAAAAAAGGAAAAAAGCATATTTGTAATTCTTAAGGGGTAGCTCATGTGCTTTCCATTGAGCCTCCTTTGTGTCAAAGGCCAATTTCCATCCATTATGATGCACTACATTAGTCATACGAGTATTTAGTTTAGTGACATTCACACACCAGGTCAGAAGCAAAATTAGACTATATCCGTCATTGAGGAGTTTATCATTTCATCAACTACAAAATTCTTTTTGTTTGGATTCAAGGCTGATTTCCCCTGAAATACAGGGTTTCCAGATAAAACTAGCTACTGCTCTTTCAAGAATGGTTTTCCAGGTCTCCTGGGAAAATCTTACACCCCATAATGCATCTGGCCAATTTTTTGGTGCCATTCAATTGTTAGGGGTAAGAGTGAGAGAATTCCTTCCTGTCCTCTGAGACGATTATTTTATACCCCAAAGCTTCCACCTCATTATTCTTATCTTAGGGCATAAGTACAATGTAATTATTGGTCATAAAATTTAACAGATTTTCTTCTCTTTTCTTTTCCTCTCCAGCATTTGACTCACTGACCTTCCTCAGCAGAAAAGTCTATGGGTGATTATACAATAAATGTAGAAGTATTTCCTTTTATTTGTTTTGAGTTTTCCCACTGCTAATTTCATTGAGAGCATGTTTGTTCTCATATTATAAAATGGGGTAGAGAAAAAATAGAAGAAGAAAAACTTTTACTATTCCCATGAAATGTGAAACTTTTTAGTCTTGTCTCCCAAAGCTTCTAAACTGTTCATTTGTTATCTCATCAACCAGAGGTCCTGCTCTGCATTTACTCAACCTGTCAGTACATGGTTCACCTAATTACCCCAGATCCTTAGCCAGTTGTTCCTGTGTATTCTATGCAAACTTCATTCACTCCTTTCCATAGCAACTTCTTTTTCTAACTAACTCAAAATGAAGAAAAAAAATGTTTCACCTCAAGGGCTGGTGCCCGTCTGTGGCAGTGGTGCCCAAGTCTTCATGTTTTTTGGGTTTTGTTTTTTATTTTTTATTTTTTTATCTGAAGCTGGAAACGGGGAGGCAGTCAGACAGACTCCAGCATGCGCCCGACCGGGATCCACCCAGCACGCCCACCAGGGGGCGATGCTCTGCCCATCCGGGGCCTCGCTCTGTCACGAACAGAGTCACTCTAGCACCTGGGGCAGAGGCCAAGGAGCCATCCCCAGCACCCGGGCCATCTTTTGCTCCAATGGAGCTTCAGCTGCGGGAGGGGAAGAGAGAGACAGAGAGGAAGGAGAGGGGGAGGGGTGGAGAAGCAGATGGGCGCCTCTCCTGTGTGCCCTGGCCGGGAATCGAACCCGGGACTTCCGCACGCCAGGCCAATGCTCTACCACTGAGCCAACCAGCCAGGGCCTGGTGCCCAAGTCTTAAGAAGGATTATGAGCATGTCTACAGACTCAGTTGGCAAAATATTATGGTGGATTAGCAGCCTACTGGGGTGTGGAGTGCTATCTACAATGGAGCTTCAGTAAAACTTACGGTAAAAACAGACACCTTACACTACATCTGCTATGCAAACACCTTGTTCTATAGCACTTCTATGATCTTTTCATGTCCACATGACCAGAATGCCATTCATATTCCCATTATCCGGAATTCCATCCAATTTCCATCTCACCAATCCACATCTGATACTCTTTAAATTTCTAAGGAGATTTTACACTCTTTCTGTGCTGATCATTGACTAACAAAATCCATCCCATAAATTACTCTAAAGATAAAAACTATAATCACTGAGTGACAAGAATCATTACGTAATTTACTCTAAAATTGTCCCAGATGGATGGATGGCATCTTTGTTTGGCTGACAACACCTAAATCTTACCTAACCTGAAATTATAAAGATATTGGAGATTCAGGATAAAAAGCCATTTGAACCATTAATTATGCTTCTATTGTGCGAAGGATGATTGCTCTTTGACTTTATATGTTAAGAGAATTAGACTTGCTGACCTTCAAAACCACACCAAAATTTGGAGTTCTTTGCAAAGAACCAGGCTTTTCCTTTGACTTTATCTTTTGCTACTTACCTCTGGGTCACTATGCTCGGACCACTCACCCCTTTGGGGGCCTCTGCCAAGGCAGAGTTCTCTACTCTTCTCCCTGATAGTCAAGTGGCTCCATTCCATAGCCTTTTACACTTTGTTCATGTGTTTTCTCCTCACTGAGGCCCACCTTGACCAGCTTATTCATGCATATGCTCTTATTGCCTCTTTTAATGCTCCACATTTGAAAATTTTGTGCATAGTACTCATCACTTTCTAACTGAGTGGATAATTTACTTATTTTTAGTATCCTTCTTCTCTTGAAGGTAAGTTCTAAGAGGTCAAGGATTTTGTCTAGTTTTGTTTTTTTTTTTTTTGTATTTTTCTGAAGCTGGAAACGGGGAGAGACAGTCAGACAGACTCCCGCATGCGCCCGACCAGGATCTACCTGGCACGCCCACCAGGGGTGACACTCTGCCCACCAGGGGGCGATGCTCTGCCCCCCCTCCGGGGCGTCGCTCTGCTGCGACCAGAGCCACTCTAGCACCTGGGGCAGAGGCCAAGGAGCCATCCCCAGCGCCCGGGCCATCTTTGCTCCAATGGAGCCTTGGCTGCGGGAGGGGAAGAGAGAGACAGAGAGGAAGGGGGGGGGGTGGAGAAGCAAATGGGCGCTTCTCCTATGTGCCCTGGCTGGGAATCGAACCTGGGTCCCCCGCACGCCAGGCTGACGCTCTACCGCTGAGCCAACCGGCCAGGGCCTTGTCTAGTTTTTATATTTATGTATCCCGGCTAACCAGAAGAGGACCAGAAACACAGCAGATACTCAGTACGTATGTGTTAAATTTAGTAAAAACACATCCATTTATTTCAACTAATAACTCTAGGGTTTTTTGGGGTTTTTTTTAATCACTCACATTCATACTGAATGTTATGTTCTGCTTATCTGTAGTTAAATTTTCTTTGTGCATGAAATGTACATATTTGGACTCTATAAGAAAATATTTCTAAAAATGTTTTCAAAGGAGGACGGGATATAAAGGTTACCTAATATATCTTTCAGGTGTCAGACATAAACTTGTCTTTTCTCTGATACTCCGTTCTCCCTTGGTTTTCAGAGAAGCTGATGTTCTTGGCCTCCTGAGGTCCTAATACCACAAAGGAGCGTGTAAGATAGCTCATTGCTAATAGTGAATGAGAAGGAAGGGGCACGCAGAAGCAGGGGGAAAATAGATGATTGTATTTCCAGTATTTACAGGGAGGAAGGAATTGAACATGAAGAAGGAGCCACTAAGTCAGGTGGATGGATTTCATCAGATTGCCTGATTGGCAACATGATTTCAACAGGAATCAGAAGGTAAAAGGAGAAAAAGAACACTACATTTGGGCCACACCTTTTAACATACAAATAATTTTAACTCCTGCAATTGTATGTTAACAACAGATCCTTTTGTGCAACAGATACAATATTTGTTAACATGAGAAATAATGGCTTTATATTTTAGAGATGCTGAAACTGATGCTCAGAGAGGTTAAAGAACCACAGAGGCCCAGCCTTTTGGTGGCAGACTTAGCATCTGAAGCCATGTTTCAGCCACCATTGCATTTACTTTGCCCCCAGTTCACCAGCAATTGTTCACCTTTCAAATAACTATGAAAGGCAGGTATGGGAGGTTGTATTTATATTTGCCTAATGAGAGAATTGAGTTTCAGATGATTTCATATTAGCTCAAAGATAGACTGAATTGATCAATAATATTATTCTCCTGATATCTTAGTCCAGTATGCCTGCCATAACATGATGTGCTTTCTGATGGCTATTAAACTATTGTTTCTCAAATAGTAGCCAGACTTATGAATGAATAAATCAGTCAAGGTTCGATCGCATAATCTCCAAAGTGATCCTGAAATTATTTTCATATTTTTCAAACCATGTGGATTAATACTCAAAACATTTCTAATTAGAACATGGAGGATAACTAAACTATTGGACTGAATTCTATAAATAATATTGCCTTGAGGTCCATCTACTTGAATTAACTGAAAAGTACCACTAATTAGCTAGACTTAAGCAAGGGCTGGTGCTAGGCAATGTGACCTTTTTATGTCACTTGTCGCTTGGATTACATTTTCTGTCTGATATATACAAGTCATTGGTCACAGTGGACTGCCAGGATTTGACACCATGAATTTATTTGATGAAGTATACACAACAAGATTGACTTGTTAATCTCTAAACACAATCTCAAATCATTTTATGATAGTGTTTCTACCATCACTGAGCAAATCAATACATCACTGTTTCCAGTATAAGTGTGGTTCACTTAACAGCCCCATGCTGGGGAAAAAAAGGACCTATGTTTTATTAGCAGTTTTGCCAAAATATACTGTTCTTAAACAAGCTGGTTTAGCTCTCAGAACTTCAAACTTACTATCTAAAAAATGAGATTAGACTAAATTATTTATTATTGAGGTCCCTTTCAACATTCACCATGAAAGAATTTTGTCACTTTAGAGATTGCCATGCTAGTATTCATTCTAAAGGCCATTCCCTGGCCCTTTTTAATTCTCAAGACCCCTCATCTTAAAAAGGAAACTCGGCTTTCAAACCAAACTTCCTACTTTAAAATGATAATAATAATCTCGTTGCATGTATATTCCTGCTAAACCTATTGCTATGTCTTTACCTCACTGAAGCTTTGGTCTTGGTTCATCAGCCCTCACCTGACTTCCATTTTTTACCTAATGGCCACTTTCATCCTCAGCACTTGCTGACCCTCTCATCAGCACCCGCAGTCCTCCCAATTTCTCACCCCTCATTCTTCTCAAATGTCCACATATAAAATCCTTCCCGTCCTTGACAAAGCTTTGTATCACCTTCCACCACTTTAGCTCCTGGGAAGTTAAAAAATTCTGTAGAAAATCACAGAATTAAAAAGAGTTAAGACGACATTTATCAGAACTGTGCCATTTTGTGCTATTATGTATACAAATTTTGATTGACTTACAACCTATGCAACTTACGACCATTTGACTTTATGACCACAATCACTAGCCATGACTGCTCTGCATCTGGCAGAGCAAGCGTTGCCCAGCTTGGTGTACGACAGTGCGGACCAGCTCCCGACAGCACTACCATCTCCACATGCACCATTTCAACTGTTATCCCAGACTCGGTACAGCAATTTGTGTTTTGTGTCTTGGATATTTTTCATCAAACCCCTCCCAAGATGTCTACCAAGTGGAAATTGTCTTTGCAAATATTAAACCAGTTGTACTGGTAATGCAGTGTTTTACTTAAACCTGACAAATGTAAAAATAAGAAGCAAAATGGTGTAGAGATGATACAAATGGCATAAAATGAACAAAGAAAATTATGATATATAACAATAATGAAAGAAAATTATGATAAAATATGACTTAAAGATTTTTATAACATCATTTCACAGTACTGTACATATAGCCTACTCAACTTACGACCAAATCGTATTACGACCGGTCTGTCAGAACCAATTGTAGTCGTAAGTCGAGCACTAGCTGTACTTTATCTCCAGCCTTGACTGAGCTTTGAATATTAATCAATCCATCTTCCATTCACCTTGAGTTGAAATTCTCTTCTGTTCACGGCCTTAGCTCTTCCAATCCTTCCACTCCCATTCCCAAGGCATTGACATTACAGATAAAATTGGGGACACGGGGAAAAAATTCTCTCAGTTTTACCCTTAACAATTTCAAATATCCACTCTTCATTATCTCCTTCTCATATGATTCAAAGAAATGGATATCTTTCCTTTTCCCAAGCTAACTTCTACAACTTCTACACAGGTGACTTCGTCCCTGTCTCACTTTAGCTTCACCAGTTATTGCCCGATCCTTAGATCTTCAAACTTCTTCCCGTCAGCTGAAGCATGTATAAGTTTCTCACATAACAAACAGCACTTTTCTTTCCATATATTTTCAAAGTCCTTGAAAACACAGGTTTTCTTTTTCTTTTGTTTATTGTTTCTGTCTTTTAGACAGTTCTCAATCCACTGAAATCTACATTTTGCCCTAATTAATCTACAAATACTCTTCTCAGGGATGTTATTAGAAGCCTAAGTTTCAGTCACAGTTCTAAGATATCTTTTTTTTTTTTCTGATTTAAACGTATTTCATTTAATTATAGCATTTGTTACTGATGTTCTTGAAATACTTTCATCTTAATTGCTAGGACTTCATTATCGCCTCATTCCTTCCTCCCTTTCCTCTGTTTCTCTTTATCTGTTATTGTTTTGTTGTTATTGTTGTTCAGGAGACCTCCTTCCCCCAACCCTTTAAAGAAAGGTGTTGATCAGGAATAAATTTTGACTTCTTCTCAAAACACATATGCCCCCTGGGTAAGCACAAGTGATTGATTCATGTGCTAATGAACCCCAAATTCATCATCTCTCCTGAATGATAGAACTGTAATGTCAGCTATCCTATCAAATATACCCACTTTCCTGTAGCCCCTCTATGCCTCAACAGAAACTACATATACATTACCTATTACTTCAGAATGATTAGACTTGAGACCCAGGAAAGTCAATAGCTTACTTACATCCTTTATCATATATGTAAGTATATAGGGAGAGGTTTTATATAACTTTACATTTAAGCACTGACTGTGTACCTGAAACAAGGATTGCAGCAGGTCTAATAATCATCACAATAAACTTTAAAATTCTATGCTATTTTTATGTCCATCTAAAGACTAAAGAGAACTTAAGAAATTTGGCAACCATATAAGCGATAGAGATGGGAATCCTATCCAGCCCATCTGGCTGCAGAGTTAATCAGTGTGTGATGTCTCCAGGAAACAAGTGTACAGCTTCATTTAAGACATTGGAGGATAGTACAGTCAAAACTTCCTTTGCGCATTGAAAACAATGACAACAATAGTAACAATGCCAGACTACAGTATGTGTATCGAGTGCTTACAATGTGGTAAACACTATTTTAAGTGCTTTTTAAGCATTAACTCGTTTAATCTTCATAATAGCCCTATGACATGAGTACTACTATTATCCCATTTTACAGAGAAATGGGACTTGAATGAATTTAAGCGTCTTTTTCATTTTTAAATAGCTTGAGGAAAGTGCACGCTAACCAGTCTGTTGCAAAGTCTATGTCCTTGACCTCTCTATTGTCCTCTCTTGCTATTTAAGCTCTTCATTCTTAAAGGAACAATGAGTGCTGGTTCCTATGCATCCCCTCACTCTTAGCACCACCACCACACCACCTGGCTTTGCCCCAGTAATTAACAGTCTTGTTGTTATGATGCTGATGTTTATTTTTCTTTACTCCCCCTCCCTGTCTTGGTTTGTTAGTTTATAACAATATGTTCAAATGTTTTCATTCTCAGCCCCCCCCCCAATTCTGCCACATTCTCTTTCATCTTGGATAATCTACAGATCTTCTCCAAAAGCCACATATTCCCATTACCATCACAAGAAACAACCACTCGATACCACTACCCTTCTCTCCCTATAGCCTTCTAAGTTCAGGGCAACCAGACAATTTATTGTTTAGACCAAGATGTTTTTGAGAAGGGTGTATTACAATTATGCTGGGACAGCAAGTATGAACTTGGATTGTCTTAGCAAACCAAGGGCCATGGTCACATCGCTTCTGACCCACAGAAGACACTGCAGCTGCACCACCACGTTGTTGACTGAAGAGATTTCTAGCTAAGAGCTTCCCTGTTGACAATGACATCATGGCTTCTTCCAACAACACTGACTACCACTTGACTGGAATTCTGCTGGGACCTCTGAATAACAACAAGCACAAAGAAAACAGTCTTGCCAAAATTTTAAAACAGAAAATGAAGAATAAGAGAATAAGAGTTTAGTTTCTGAGTCCATTATTACCAATGGCAAGTAGACAGAACTGAATAAAAAGGGACTTAAAAGTATTTAGTAATATTTCTTTAAATCAGCAGGGTTTAAAGAACAGAGACTTTACTGCTTAAAGTCTTTCCAATAAAATCCTCAGTTTAATCTCATTGAAAACACTCATTTCTTGTTAAATAAACACTATCTAATGAACAAAGGATTTTTACAAAATCCTTTCATATCTTGTTATTCTCAAGTATAAATTAAAGCTTTTAACTTGTCTTTATAATGCAACCTCAATATCAACCCTCTAACCTTTCCTCATAGCATTTAATACTGTTATTTCTGAAACATAAACCAACTTGCCAAAAAAAAAAAGAAATATAAAACAAAATCTTGAAGTTCATAATATTAAATTGGTAGTGATAAAGAAATAACGCCCTTATTCAACCTATTTTTAGGGTTAATTTCTATAGTTCTGTACTTGAAATAATGTTGTTATTTACCCGAGTCTCAGAAATTGATACTTGAGAACATTTTTTTCCATAGGTTGTGAAATTGATAACTAATGTCTACTTAATATCTATCATTGGTTTGAAATAATAACTATATGGGTAGATATGAATATCTCTGGAAGTATATTACTTATAAATTTCTAGGTTTTGTAGAGGCTGTGACATGTATAATGTTCTATTATGTAACAGTGAGTTCTAGACTGAAAATCTTAATCTTTTCTTTCCCCCACCCTACTGTCTTGAATCTGTTGTGCAACTGAATGCAATGAGCCGAAGAAAAAAAGATAGCACCAGCCCAAAGTGAAATTTTAAAGTAGGAAAAATCTGCCTTTGATGGCCTTTTGGGTTCTTGGGTAAACAATCACTCTTACTTGTGGGCTCTCAAAACTTTATTCCTACAGAATAAAGAATCTGCTACCCTTACTTGAATTTTGGTGAAAACTTGTCCTAATAAGCTCACAGTCACAGATTGTATTTACAAATTTGAACTTTTAAACTCTCTAGTGGATTTAAAAGTTCATCTTCATGCAAAGAAACTATAAGCACCAAGTTTCAAGGAGTGCTTAAGTTTTAAAAAAAGGGACTCCCCTAGTCTGCAAACCCCTCACACTCTGAAGGCTGGTCTAAAGCCAGTTCTGCTTAAGATTCTGGCAGTAGTGGCCTGACTAGGCAGTGGCACAGTAGATAGAGCATCGGACTGGAACGCGGAGGACCCAGGTTCGAAACGCCAAGGTCACCAGCTTGAGCGCGGGCTCATCTGGTTTGAGCAAGGCTCATCAGCTTGAGCCCAAGGATACCGGCTTGAGCAAGGAGTCACTTGGTCTGCTGTAGCCCCCTCGGTCAAGGCACATAAGAGAAAGCAATCAATGAAAAACTAAGGAGCCGCAATGAAGAACTGATGCTTCTCATCTCTCTCCCTTCCTGTCTGTCTGTCCCTATCTGTCCCTCTCTCTGTCTCTGTCACACAAAAAAGTGTCTGGCAGTAATGGACAGACACTGATGCAGACAAGAATGGCATTACTGATCCCCAGGGAAGGGGAAAACAGGGCTGAAGATTGTAAAAGCCTGCCTGACCTGTGGTGGCGCAGTGGATAAGGCGTCAACCTGGAAACACTGAGGTTGCCGGTTCAAAACCCTGGCTTGTCTGGTCAAGGCACATATGGGAGTTGATGCTTCCTGCTCCTCCTCCTTCTCTCTCTCTCTCTTTCTCTCTCTCACCCCCCTCTAAAATGAATAAATAAATAAATAAAAATTATAAAAAAAAAAAAAAAAAAAAAAGATTGTAAAAGCCTAATTCTCTAGAGCAGCACAGCAAGGTTCATGAAAGCCATAATATGCACCATACAACTAAGCAAAAATCTGTCCAAATGTCCAGAAAGGGACTTTTTTCAGTCCAAACAAAGGACTAATTCTGTCCCCCATGCACTCTCCACCGGACAACCCACTATATATAGTCATCTCCAGGTCCAAATACCCTATTACTTCCACTCTAACTATATAGAGATTATGTTCAAGATCCAGAATTCTGCAAGAGAGAGAAGAATTAACAGAATTTTTTTGTTCCCAAACCTTTCAAGTTTAGAGATCACACAGCTAAAGAGAGGATTAGCAGATTAGAGGTGAAACAGAGCTGTACCCTGGAGACCATCACGGGAGCAAGAGAACCCCAGCTGGCGGGACGTAGCTCCAGACACTGTGTCACTGGCGGTGGGAAACCAGGAAAAACCGATCATTGAAAACTTAACTATAACAGACAAGAGAGCAAAGCAGTGCTCAGAGTCTCAGGTTAAAAACAATAGTGCTCTTAATGAGGAGTGCATGTGTGCCTAATCAAACGTGCTGTGAAATAACTGCAATACATATCATAAAATTTATGTTAGATTAACATTGCTTTGCAATTTACTTGATTAGAATAGTAAATACTCTCCCTCCCTGGGGTCCTCAAACTTTTACACAGGGGGCCAGTTCACTGTCCCTCAGACCGTTGGAGGGCCGCCACATACAGTGCTCCTCTCACTGACCACCAATGAAAGAGGTGCCCCTTCCGGAAGTGCGGCAGGGAGCCAGATAAATGGCCTCGGGGCTGCATGCGGCCCGTGGGCTGTAGTTTGGGGATGCCTGCCCTTCACCCTGAGTCTGATTTGAGAAGTCCCTACTGAATAGCCTATCAATATATACTCTGCACCTACCGTGTTTAAGGCACTGTGCTCAATGCTAAAGCATATTTCCCTCACTTGACAAGAGTGAGGATTTCTCAACCTGGGCACTATTGACATATTGGACTGGATAACCCTTTGCTGTAGGGGATGACCCATACATTGTAGGATGTTAAGCAGCAACACTGGCTTCTGTCCACTAAATGCTAGTAAGTACACCCCCAGACCCTCAGTAGTAACAATCAAATATGTCTCCAGATATTGCCAAATATCCCCTAAGGGGCAAAACCATCCCAGTTGAGGACACAGTGGCATAGAAAAATTCTCTACTTATCCTATCCTTAGGTTAAAACAGCCCATGTGGCACGGTCGCCTTCCTGCCAATCAGAAACTTCAGCTAGATTCTGCTTTTAAATGACAACAAATAGTCTCATTGAGTACAGTGCCTGAATTCTAACTTCTGAGTGTTTGCAAAAGGGATTGTCTCTCACTTGGTATTCATCTATTTTTTTTTTTATTAAGAAGCTGTAAGTGTTAAATAAATAGCTGTTGGCCCCCAAACTAGACCCATCTATATATTTAACATCTACCTAAGACTCAGGAAGGGAGAAAAGGATCACATTATATTAGCCGATTAAACTGCACCATTCTTAAGGAATCGAAGCAATATATTAGAAATTAAATGGTAAAAAGTAACTGTCTACAGAGTTACCAGTTGTCTACGATTTGGTAACAATTATCTTTGAGACCATAGCACATAGAGCACCGAACAGTCAGAGTACAAGTATGGTGAGGCTCATTTGCTTTTCTTCTTATAAAGTATAGGGCTTCTAGGAGTATAAAACCTTTTGGATTAGATGGGATTTTTATGTAGTCATTCTTGCAGCCTCATAGAGTAGGAAAATCAAGTCTTTGAGAACTAGACCAACTATATCACAGCATTCCTTATCATTTGGGATCTAGCCAGAGTCATCAAAGTAAAATCAGATCTTAACAAAGGAACTTAGTTCTGATACATTAGTCGCCTTTTGCCCAGGTTGCTCATCCACATCACAAGTGACACTATGACACAACGGTCAAAGGCTTCGTAAGGAAGATCTAAACGTCCCTCCAAAGCATCCGATAATCATCTAAGCCAGAAGCAAGGTGTCAGATGGGCAGACTAATGATCTGATCAGGATGGGAAGCCACGTGGTTTCTAAGGAGCATTAACAGCAATCATTTAATAAATACATAGTTTCCCCTGGACTTCAGACTGGGTGAAAAGAAATCTCAGTGGTGAGAAAGTTGCCCAAGTTTTCCTGGCATATCAGTATACACGTCCCTTAAAGCTAGGTTATTTCTAACATAACACATTGCTAATCCTCCTTTCAAATTCTGTTATTTAATTAATGCCAGAATAAGCAGCCAGGGGGGAAAATCTACATAACTGGACAACAGAGTGATGGTTTCAAACAAGCTCCCACAACTCTGCTTTTTGAATCATTAGAGGAGTGTTTCCTTTTTGATAATACTATTTTAGTTCTTTTTAAAAAAATTATACTGTAGCTGACTTTTCTAAGCCTTCAACCTCCCAAATAACAATAGCATGGCTTTCAAAACCCCTGGTTGCTGGTTACGATGTGCCTAAGAAGATAATTCAGGAGTGTAAGTAAGTCTTACTGGGTTAAACAATTATCTAAATCTTACATACTGAGAGACTATTTTATTTTTTTAATTATCATATAATGTTTCTTCTTTTGGTATACAGTTCTATAGAGTTCAACAGCATATGTATTTGTGTAACTACCTTCAGATTCAGATACAAAGTAGTTCCCTCATGCCCCCAGACTCTCTGGACACTCTCACTACACCACTCCGCTCGCAGCCACCAGCATTTTCACTGTCTTTACAGTTCCCCCTTTTCTAGAACATCACATAATTGAAATCATACAGTATGCAGCCTCTCAATTGGCTTTTTTCACTCCCAAATGTCTTTGGGAATCATCCATTTTGCAAATATCAACATCAATATGCATTAATATATAGTTTGTTTCTTTTCACTACCGAGTAGTATTTCACTACATGGATATACCTCAGCTTGTTTACCCACACTCCTGTTAAAGGACAATGGTTTTTTTTTCAGATTTTGACTATCACAAATAAAGCTGCTCAGAACATTTTTCTACAGGTTTTAGTGTGAACATAACTTTTCCTTTCTCTAGGGCAAATAACCAAGAGTAGGATTGCTAGAGCATATATTAAGTATATGTATAACTTAATGAGAAACTGCCAAACTGCTTTTCAAAGTAGCTGTACAATTTTTCAGTAATGTATGAGAGTTCCAAATGCTTCATCTCCTCACCAATGCTGAGTGCTATAGGCTGACAGTTTTTAACTAAGAATTTGAGAATGACTTTATTTAAAAAATATCTGTATCAACTGTTATAGTACATGCTTAGTATAAAGCAGCTAGTGCTCCATTTGGAAAATAATGCTTTTTGTAGAAAGTACTTTGACACTAAATATTAGAAACCATGCCTGACCAGGTAGCGATGCAGTGGATAGAGCATTGCATTGGGATGTAGATGATGCAGGTTTGAAACCCCGAGGTCGATGACTTGAGCGCAGGCTCACCAGCCTGAGCCCAAAGGTTGCTGGCTTGAAGTTCAAGGTTGCCAGCTTGAACCCAAGGTGGTTGGCTTGAGTAAGGGGTCACTTGCTCTGCTGTAGCCCCCCACCAGTCAAGTTACACATGAGAAAGCAATCAATGAACAACTAAGGTGCTGCAACAAAGAATTGATGCTTCTCCTCCCTTTCACTTCCTGTCTGACTCTATCTCTGTCAAAAAAAAGAAAAGAAAAGAAAAGAAAAAGAAACCATAATAAAATATTTTATTCAATAATATAAGATCCTCTGAGATTATTTAGATAATTTTTCAGGGAAGCTATAATAGTCTTGAACTATTTGTTTAATTCTTTTTGTATCTATGGTAACCATAAAAGTGTGCTTCATGGGCTGCTACAAGGACTAGAATCACATTCACTTAAAAAACTGGGGTTAGCTATTCTATACTAGGAATAGTGATAAATAGGACACATTTCACTTTTGTCCTTATAAGGCATATATAAAAAATAATTGACTATTATTAAGTGCACACTCATATATAATAATAATCAATTGCATGAGTAATTATTCAATCTAAAGAGGTGTGTAGGGGTATATAAGCTGAGGATGTTTTAGTAAAAATTGGCCTTAGGTTGGACAATGCCAGTTTCTCATTCATAGGAAGCATAAATAGAAAATATTACCTGTACTTTAATTCTGATTTCATAGCAAATTACAAAACTATCAAGTGCATCTGAGAAATCTGTACAAATTAGAAACTACAAATATTGATCGACTTACAACTTATGCAACTTACGACCATTCGACTTTACAACCACAATCGCTAGCCACGACTGCTCTGCGTCTGGCAGTGCAAGCGTTGCCCAGCTGGGTGTACGACAGTGCGGACCAGCTTCCGGCAGCACTACCATCTCCGCGTGCACCATTTCAACTGTTATCCCAGACTCTGTATAGCAATTTGTGTTTTGTGTCTTGGATATTTTTCATCAAACCCCTCCCAAAATGTCTACCAAGAGGAAATTGTCTTTACAAATATTGATATTAAACCAGTTGTACTAGTAATGCAGTGTTTTATTTACACCTGACAAATGTAAAAATAAACAAAATGGTGTAGAGATGATACAAATGGCATAAAATGAACAAAGAAAATTATGATAAAATATGACTTAAAGATTTTTATAACATTATTCACAGTACTGTACATATAGCCTACTCAACTTACAACCAAATCGTGTTCTGACCAGTCTGTTGGAACCAATCGTGGTTGTAAGTTGAGCACTACCTGCAGAGTATAATACAAATTGTGATAACTAAACACAACTCTCAAATTACAGATTTCAGAAAAAAAGCTGAACTAGAATGCAAATAGAAACAAAACTATGAGTGGTACCTTATAATATCAAACCTCCATTAATAAATAGAGCATTCGAATGTCATCCATAGCTAAACCTCAGTTCTCCTCTCCGGCTGAGGAACGTCACCAGGCCCCATCTCCAAACCCCTTTTTCTCTCAGCACGCTCGCTCTTGTCCAGATTCCCAGTTTACCTCTCATTATTACGGATCAGACCAGGGTTTTTAGTCTGTAATCCCTCTGGAGTGCTGTCACTGGGTTCTCTCTGCAGCTGCCCAGTGGGAGGCAACAGCCCATGAGGACATGGCTTTGTCCCCAATTCAGACACCCTACTGCACTGCACGCAGCCCCTCGGCTGGTCCTCCAGAGAGGGAGTCAGATATTAACAGCCCATCTGTGATCCACTATGGAAAGACTAATATTGCAGAATTATTCTCCCTTCGTGCACTTGACACTGCTTCCTTCGGTAAAATGCCGTTTATTACCTGAACGCCCTGCAAAATTTGCCGGGAATCGAAAACCTCATGTTTATACGAAAGGCTGAGTTGCTTTTTAAAAATTAGGCAAGTGACTGGAGATATAACTGCTAACAAGATTCTTCAGAAATGAAACTGACGGAACATAATCAGTTCACTCTAGTGATTCCAAACAGTTTTATTATATAACTGATTATTTTAAACCCTCAGCCAGTTAATTTGCCAAACAGAGGTTAAGTCCTTGACTGGTTTATTCAAACCAAATTTAGGCAGGACTTACAGTACAACCCACACTTTATCTAGGCCTCTGAAAAAATGCATTCTTTTAACAAGTGAAATGAATAAGGTCTTCCCTATAAATCAAAAGGGAAAAAAGATGTTTCAACAAATTGCTAATCTTAACTAACCAAGACATCTACTGCTGGTTTTATTTTACCTGATGCGATTCTTTTTTTCTATGCAGTTACCTGACTTAGAGGTCTTTTGAAAACACTTTTACGGTGTTATCACTGTAACGCTGCATTTGAAACTATTAAATTAAAATTGAGAAAAAGATCAGCCTACTTGGCCTGACGTTTTAAATCAGAGATGTCCGTTAGGTTGTCAGAGTCATCGCTCAGAGTCCCTCATGGATTTTAGCAACCCGTAGGGATGGGCGAGGGCTAAATCTGAGGGTTCCAGCATTTATTGCTGAGCTTTTTCCCTCAGGGTCCAGACCAGCCATTTAAAGGAATTCACATTGCATGTTTAGGTTTCCATTAATTAAAATTCTAATGGAATAGGGCGAAGTCTTTTCCTAAAACTGACCAGCTAGGGAAATAAGTCAATGACCCCTTTTTAATAAGCACCCTTGTGCATTCAGCCTTGTGCTAAGTCATATAAGGTACAAAGGAGAGTCAGACAGATACAGGTGAGAAGCAGAATTCATGATTTCAATGTACAGGCTAGTGTTAAATGTTGCATTAGGAAAATTTTTACAACCTAACTGTTTCTTATACATATATGAAGTATTTTACAGGCAGAAGTCAGCAAAGTTTTCCTGTAAGAGATCAGATAATGAGTATTTTAAGCTTTTTAGGCAGAGAAGGAAAATCAAGGATATTATGCACCTACTGACATAATACTAGAGAAAACAAATTTTCATCATTTTCTGTTGACAAAATTCAAACATATGAGATTCATCATATCTCAGACAATGAAATTAGCTGAAATAGTTGTTATCTATTTTTTCTTCTAAGACGTCAATAAAAACTAGATAATTTAAATGTACCAAATTTTCACTGGGACTTGGAATGACCAGAAATCTATTTTGGGCTTGGAGTTGCTTTAATTAGTAGGTATCAATTATTTACTGTGACACTCCTGGAATTTGTGTTGGTGATAAGAAATGGTTCTCTGTCTTCAAAGCGTGAAAATTCAAGAGGAGACAAACGAGGTACAATAACGGCATGTGGCGTGTGCTGTAATAACAGTGTGTACGCAGTGCTGCCCAAACATTTGTATAAACACAAATGGAGGACTCATGAAAACACTGTTCAAAGTTTTTCTAAAAATGTCTATTTCTCCCCCTGCAGTCCTAGTAATAAGAACATTGGATCTTCAGAACATTTAATTAAGAATCTCTGTTGCCTCTGAATACTCGTACTGATCCATTTTCATTGGATAACTTTACACAAGCCAGAAGAAAGAGGGGAGAGACTTCAATTTTTGTTTTATCTTTCCAACTAGTATACCATACCACAGGCAATAAACCACCAAAGTCATACACTTATTTTATAAATTCAGAAAGAAACCAAAGTCTCATGTGTCTTCTCTCTCAAGGAGGCTTGTGTTGAACTGTGACCTAAAATGTGGTGACATGCCTGATTAAAGAAGTAGTGAGGACAGCCTTTTTCTTTTCAGAACTCAGTCAAGTGATGACTCAGCATTTCTCTATTATACACCAAAAGACCCGCCCTCAGTTTTAACCCCTGGAAAGTTTATCTGGCAATAAACGTAAATACAAGGGTCTAGAGGTCAAGATGCTCTCCTGCTTCTGAGAAATGCAGGGTCTTTACAGCCCTGTTCTAATGATTCTGGTTTGTAGTGTGTCTGGTACATTTCTGAAAAGTTATTTCTCCATAGACTCATGCTAGTCATGCCAATTCTGATGGGAGGCTGTGGTAACCAGATAAGAAATAATACATCCTCTACCTTTCTTTATCCTTCTCTTGACATTCACTTCAATCAACAACTGTAGAAAGAGAGTTTACTACACAATTCCTTCTAGCAGGGAGCCTATTTTCTAGGCAAGTATGTAAGACACAGACACTCATGAAACTAGAAGAGTAATCTAGACATGCTGTCCAAAGGTACAAAGACTTTGAGCAGCATGAAGTGTTTAGCTGTACTGGGAAGGGTCCTAGTGGCTGAAGGAGACCAGCATCTCGTGATGGAGGTTAGATCACAAAGCACATCTGCTGTTACGTTAATGAATTGAGATTTTATTCTGTGAAATCATAGGAAGTCAGTTAACAGCTTTATGCTGACACTTATGTGATCAGATTTGTATTTTAGTAAAAGCACTTCTTCCTGGTGCAGACTGAAGAAGTGTAGAGGCTTAAAGTAGTAAAAGGAATAGCATTTACTGCTATAGTACAAATAAAAGCTCACACCAAAGCAAAAGTGAAAAAATGGAAAAAGAGGATACATTTAAGAGCTATTAAGAAGATGGATTTGTTAATGAATGCCATTCTGACTGGTGTGAGGTGATATTTCATTGTGGTTTTAATTTTCATTTCTCTAATGATTAGTGATGTTGAACATTTTTTTCATCTGCCTATTAGTAACAAAACAACACAGAATAAGTGCTGACGAGGATGTGGAGAAAAGGGAACCCTCCTGCACTGCTGGACTGGTGCAGCCTTTGTGGAAAACAGTATGGAGATTCCTCAAAAAATTAAAAATGAAACTGCCTTTAGACCCAGCTATCCCACTTTTAGGAATACATCCTAAGAGTACCAAATCACTGATTCAGAAGAAGAAATGCACCCCCATGTTTACTGCAGAATTGCTTACAATAGCCAAGATCTGGAAACAGCCCAAGTGTCCGTCAGTGGACAAGGCGATTAAAAAGCTGTGGTACGTATACACAATGGAATACTATGCAGCTGTGAAAAAGAAGAAAATCTTACCTTTTGCAACAACATGGATGGATCTGGAAACTATTATGCTAAGTGAAATAAGCCAGGCAGAGAAAGAAACATATCATATGACCTCACTCATTTGAGGAATCCAATGAACAATGTGAACTGAGGAACAGACAGAGACAGAGGCGGGATCAAAGAGACCAGAGAGAAAGCGGACAGAGGGAAAGGGGATGAGAGGATGGGATCAGAGAAGGAAAGAGATTGGTGAAATTATATATACATAATACAGTGTTATAGAGAGCAGGAAGGCAAATCCTGGAGGGAAGTGGGGAGGGCATTGGGGGGAGGGGGACAAGGGGGATGTTGAGGGGAACATGGAGGGGGAGTATTTGTTGGGACACTTGAATCTATGTAAACATAATAAATTAAAATCAATTTTTAAAAAAAGAAGATGGATTTGGCAAATCCTTGTGACTTTATGAAAGAAAGGGCTCAGAAGGCAAAGCAGCCAAGGGTGGCTATTCATTTGGGAGATTGGACAGAGAGTGGCAGGCTAAAGGTAAACCATTCTAAAATAGGTAGAATGGAGATGTCTGAAAGGTACCTGGATATGCAGATATGGAAAGGGGGTGAGTTTAGAATAGAGGTAGAGATTTGTGGCCCAAGAGTCAAAGGTCAGGGCATTGATAAGGAGGGAAAAAAAGAAGAAGAGAATAAATGGTTAATGACAAAACTTTAGAGCTCATTAACTCTGGAGGCAGGGGCAGAAGAGCGTTCAGGTGGAGAATATGAAGAGGAAGCAAGAGCTGGGGCAGTGGCAGCTCCAAATTTTCTATTTTGCAAGGTCTCAGACCAGCCATTAGGTTAGTGTAGGAATTGAACATTTGTTTGCATGGCACTTGATATAAAAATTAAGAAAATGAAACTGTCTTTATTAAAGAATGTGGAATGCTGCTGGACATGATATTCCAACCCCAGACCCACCTGTCAGTTACTCTACTACTAAGAGGGTGGAGAAGCAGGGGCGTACATAGCCTTGGAAAGCAAAGGAGAACAGGATTGTAGGAATCAGGGAGCAGAATCAGCGTCAAATTCAGCAGAGATCATATAGATTAGGAGAAAATATTGAACTTACAGTTGCTGATGTTATCCAGCGGAATTTCGGCAAAGTAATGGGGGAAGAAGTCACAGTGCAGTGCGGGAAAGACTGAAGGAGAGTCAAGGGTCAGCGAGGGCAGAGTTTTCTTTAAAGGAGTCCGACTATGAAGAGATGAAGAAGGTTATGACAGCAGCCCCGGGGGGGGTGCAGGGTCAAAGAGCCTCAAGAACAGTTTAAAGACACAAGTAGAGATCCTGTCTCAGAGTCACTCCTCAGAACCCCAGGTGATAGACCAGAAATGCCCACAGTGCAAATTGAAGGCTGCCCTTCCCCAGAAAACGTCTCCCCCAGAGAGACCTATTTCCATCTAAAAGTCCACCAGGAAGGATTCATTTATTCAGACCTTAAAGGCTTTCACTCCTAGCAATTTTCTATTAAAGTGCAAATACCCAAGTAACCACTGATAACAGAAGCCAGGATAGATGTTTGAAGTAGAAAGTGAGATGGTTAATGCCAAAGGGACTGCCTTCCAATTTTGCCAAGTTGGCCCTCAATTTAATCACAAGGAATTACAGAAGATTATTTGTGTTCTTTATTGAGCCGAAAAGCACTGATCAATCACTGGTACTATTTAGCTGAAGAGACCCTTTATGCCCTACATACAGAGAAGAATCATACATAGGTCATCAATTTCTAGAAATAAAATTCAACCTTATATATGCAGTATTAATTTGGATCAAAATTAGTTTTATTAGATGATACAGATAGCATGAAAAATGTTAAATGCCCAGGTCAAATTTATAGGGACAAATTATAATTTTTCTTGGTTACAATCACAGATGTAAGGATGTGGGAACTCTAAGTCTGATGGGGATTAGTAGGTAAATTTTAAAAGGGAGCAGAATAGTCCTTTCCAAAAAATTTCACTTTGGCATATTGATTATTTTGAGCTGAAGACAGTTGAGAAGTAGCAGACAAAAGAAAGGCTTTCTGCACTCTCCTATGTGTCTAAATAAAGGATATAAGAACTTGTCTCCCTTCTACTTCCGATCAGGAAAGAGTGAAGTTAATCATCAAAGACTCTCGACCCAGATAAGCTCAGAGATAACACCAGATGGATCTATGTAACAACTTTACTATGTACTCATTATCCACTATTAGTTTCTCCTTATATATACCTTCCCACAATTTGTCACCTCTAGAAGCTCAAACTTCTTTCCTTTTGTCTGGTCACTTTTCTACATAATTATTTTTACTAAGATGCTATACAAGCTCAAGTTCTAACCACCCCTTTGAGTTACTTGTCACTGAGCACTCCCATGTGTATGCATGATGTACACATTAATAAGTTCTATTGTTGATCTACTGTTAATCTGTCTTACATTGGTCTAATCTGCAGAACCCCAGACAATGAACCTAAGATGGGTAGAATTTTTCCCTCCTCTAGACCTTCTCCTTTTGATATTTCTTCAACAACTGAAACAACTCACTGATGCTTTTATCTGTGGGTCTGCCTCTGTCACCATCCCAACTTTTTCTTTGCAACATAGATTTATACGATCATATTATTCTCTCATATATGGAAGGCAGGTCATTCACAAGTTATGTTATGTCCAATATTTTATATATATATATAATATATTATATATATTATATATATATATATATCTCCTTACATGTATATATATGAGCAACCAGGAAAATGCACTCTTAACCTGTATAAGAAGTACTGCAACCCAAGAAGGCACTTTCTTTATATTTCCAGTTGAATGTCCTTTCCCGTCCTTATCAAGGACAACTTGATACACCATCTCTAATTCTCACTTCACTCCAAGATTGGTCTATCTTCATAGAAAATATGTAGCATAACCAGTAAAAGAGGGAGAAGAAACAGGAAGAGGAGCAGATGGAGGAGGAGGAGCAAGTGGAGTAGGTGGGAGGTGAGTCATCAAACATCAGATACCATCTCTCATTTGGTCACTGACACTCCTCCCTGGTCCCCAAACTCTGCCATTTCATCACTTCCCCATTCACGCTTTTTCCCTGTAGTCCCATGCTATGCTAAACTCTTATCAGAAAATGCCTAAAATTTTTAAATTTGATTCTCCATTGAAATAAAAATAAATTTTACTTGCATTTATTGAAAGTCAAAGAATCCCGGTTGCTTTTCTGTTATTTTACTTTCTCTAAAAGCAATAATTGAGCCCAGGACTTGGCTTTTAGGTCTGAGATGTGGATGAGTTGCTATATATTGAACCCTCAAAATTATTGTAAATGATTTGAAGATACATATGCTAACCAAGCCTTGTGTAGATTGGAAAAATAATATTTGGCACATATATGATTCCTACATTTTTTTCATTAACATAGCTGCATAATGATTACTAAAACATGATCATTTAAAAGCTTTGCTGAGTATATGGCAGCCTTATGTTGACATGTATTTTAACCTGTGATATAAATAATTAATTATTACAATTGTGACAGTCTGATAAGTTGATTTTTTTGTTTGTTTGTTTGTTTTTGCCATTAAAAGGGGAGACTGTCTCTCAATTAAAAAGTTTGGGAGTCACTCTAAGGATGCATGCTGAAATCGATCAGCCTTTTTATTCATTCTTTCTACCTTCTTCTGTCTCACCTGAGATGCTTTTATTCCTTTATAAGGCCAGTTCTGGCTAGGAGGGTACCTTTATGCAAATGAGAAAATGAGCCCCTCCAATGAGAACAGAGAACTCCTGTATGATGCATCCCATGCCAGCAAGCGTGTCTCAGCAGAGCACCGGCTAGGTGCTGGTGAGCAGCCCTGGTTGGCCTCATTGGCAATCTTGTATTCTTTCACCTGTGTTGTGAACCCCACATCCTCCTAGTTTCTCTAGTAACCTTGCTTGTATCTTCACCTTATGTCTATTAAACTCTTGTCAGGAGCATTAAAACAGGTTCAAAACTTCCCTATCTTAGCAAATCCCTTCCCCAGTCCCACATCCTGATCTAGCTACTACTCTGTTTCCCTCTTTTTCCTTCAACCTTTCATACTTGCTAAACTTGATAAAAGTTTTTACTTTATTGTCTCTATAGGCTTTCACTCCTCAACCAGTTGCTACATGCCTCCAGCCCTACCACTTCCCTGAAACTCTTTATATCGAGCCAATAATTTCCGCTCAACCTTTATTTTGTTTTCCCTAGTTGTAGTATTTAATACTGGTATCATCACACCCATCTTGAAACCCTTTTCTTCCTTGAATTTAGTAACTCTACACTCTCCCAATGTTCCTTTAACATGTTTATCTACTATATTTTCCCATGTATAAAACACACCCTTTTCTGAAAAATTTGGGGTCTAAAATCTGGTTGCATCTTATACAGTGGTTGTGACATTTCAAATGCCATAGATGGAACTGAGGACAAGGCAATATATGAAGACAGTGATTTGTTATCAGACACAGATGAGGACAAACTAATGGATGGGAGTTTTGACAGTGATGAGGAGTTGTATGAATTATATAATGAATAAAACTTGAGTTCAATCACTTTATGTAATACTTTTTTTTTTCAAATTTTGGGCCCCAAAATTAAGGTGTGTCATATACATGGGGAAATATGGTATTCCTTCTCATATACTTTGTAAAATTCTCCTTGTCTAGCCATCCCTTCAACCTTGTAGGCTCTTTTCATTCTATGCACATATATATGGTGATCAAACTCTTTAACACAGATTATAAAATATTCTGAGAACAGATCTCTAACATCTCAATGTCACCCTCAGCCATTCTCATCAGATTGGATTGGATTTCTTTTGATTCTTTAAAGATACAGTACAGTCTCTGGTCTTTGTGTTTTTGTACATATTACTTTGCATCTCATATCCTTTTTCTTACAACTCTTTATGTTGCTTATTCTCTCATCTTTCAAATCTTGGTGTCATTCCAAAATGCTTTCCCTGATCTCCTAGGTCAAGGGTTGACTAACTATATCCCTTGGGCCAAAACTACCTGTGTCTATTTGGGGAGAGCCCTCAAGCTAAGAATGGTTTAAAACTTTTAAGGGATTTGAAAAGAAGAAAAATGGAAGAAGAAGACAGTGAAAGAATCATTGTAACACATAGTATATAGAAAGAGGAAGTAAAACAGAGACCATAAATGCTCCTGAAAGTCTAGAACAATGAAAACCTAGAATATTTACAATTTGGCTCTTTACTGAAAAGTTTGTTAACCTCTGCCTTAGATCATCAGCTTAAGCGTCCCCTACTGTGGCTTCCTGATGCCCTGGAGTTCCTCAGTTATCACACTCATGCTTTATCACAACTAGTTATCTAATGTCTCCATTTCACACTAGACTCCAAGCTCTGAAAATTTAGGTACCACGTGCATCTTTGTCACACTATCTCCCCAGCATCCAGTACATAGTAGGTTCTCAGTGAAAATGAAAACAAGTGACAGATTCCATATTGCTCTGTTCACTAATGGGTCTTGAGAGCCCTTTCACGGGCGCATGCCTAAGATACCCCATTGCTCTCAGGACAATGATGACTTATGCTTCTCATTCCAGCTTCTCATTATTAGTAGATACCCTTTCCCTGTGGAAAGTTTCCCACTTTGGAGGGAGTTAGGATACTTATAAAAAGTTCATATGTCCTGCTCCCTGGGCAGGGAGAGACTTCCTAAGCCCACTGGAGCCGAAACTATAGTGGCATTGGCACTAGGAGGCAAAACTCTTCCTAGGGAAAAAGAATCATTGTAATATATAGTATATAGAATCCAGAAAAATACTAGTAAAACACTGTAATTATGAAACATTATGATTAAAATAGGCTTTTGTTTACTGAATTGTAAATTTGTCTACTATTTTTAACACAGTCATCGATTAAAAACACATCCCATACTGTAAATTAGTAACTTTTGGAAATCAATCCATCTTAAATTTAGAATAGTCAAATGATATTTAATAATTACACTTATTTATTTATTTTTCTTTTTTAAGTGAGAAGAGGAGAGATCGTGAGCTAGATAGACTCTTGCATGTGCCTTCACCGTGATCCACCTGGTAACCCCTGTCTGAGGCCAATGCTCAAATCAATGGAGCTATTTTTTGTGCCTGAGGCTGATGTGCTCAGACTAACTCAGCTATCACACTCAGCACCTGGGAAAGATGCTTGAACCAATTGAGCCACTGGCCTATGGGAGGAGAAGAAAGAGAGAAGGGGGAGAGTGAGAGAGAATAGAAGCAGATGGTCCCTTCTCCTGAGTGCTCTGACCAGGAATCAAACTCAGGATGTCTTTACACCAGGCTGCTGTTCTATCCAGTGAGCCACTGGCCAGGGCCTAATGAATATATTTATAATAAGCTCTTTTTGTGTGGGTGCATGACACATACAGGTGACTCACTCTTTGTTCTTTTGGCATGACTAGGAAATTAGATATTCTAGCTAGTCAATATTCAGCAATGATAAAATAAGTTATTTCGGGATACAAAAGCTAAGATTTGAAATTAACATTAGAAATCATCTAGTTCAATGCCCTTCCTTATGGGCATGGATATGGAGGGCAAGGGCAGCATGTGCCCTGCAGTGCATGAGGTTCTTCTGGAATAAGGGACAAGCCTGTATACATTTTTCAATAAATTTAAATAAAATATAAACATACCTGATAATAAAATATTATATTTGTATTGTACTCCTTTTGAAATGATTTTGAAATCGCTTTGGAATCTTCATGCCTGAGAGTCATATTAAAGAACAGCATGTGTACCGGAATCTTACCTATCCAATGAAAGGTAGAAAGCCTACACATTTTAAGCTGTCTTTTTTATCTCTTCTCCAAAGAGATTTTTACCACCACTGGTCTGAGCTGCAGGTCAAATACATCAAATATATGCCTAATATTAATACTATTAATAATGGTGATAGGATGCATTGAATATGAAAAATGTACCTGGCTCTAAGCTTTTGTGATTGATTCATTTACTCATCACAACAACCAGATGAGATAATGCCATTAATTTAAAGGTGAGAAAACTGGAGCTAGGAACAAATAATTTGCTCAGGATACACAGCTGGCAAGTAATACAGATGGAACCTCAATGCACAACTTTCTGAGTTGACTGTGAAACACCATCTTATCACCATTTCTTAAGGAGGCTGTGTGGGTACTTCTCTGTGCCACTTCAAATCCTCACAGTCCCATTTCTTCCTCCAGCCACTGTTGTGACTCCCTGTTCTGTGTAGGAGAAATCTGACAACGTCTTGCCTTCTGCCCCTGGGCCTCCGATGCTACTGCATGAGATGAACCACTTTGCATTCCTACTTGTACCACCAGGAAGTGTTGGAGTTAGGGCTGCCTTTGACCATGAACCTGTGTCTCCTTTTGCCCAGGGGCTGTATGGAGAAACATGTCATAAGGGTACTTAGACAACCTCATGGCTCAAGCATCTCCTGTAGGCATTTTGAATTGTTTCCCTTCTTCCTTCGTTTCATTCATTACTGTTGTCTTCCGCTCCTGCTTTCTGGAACCATCTCTGAAATAAATAACCTAAGTGCAAGCCTTTGTCTCCAGCCCTGCTTTTAGTGCATCCAGGATAAGAAGAAGTCATTTCACCCACCATTTGAAACCATCCTGCCTTACTCCTGAGCTTTCTGTCACTAACATGCAATAGCTAACATACTTTATCTGAAGAGGAAATACCCTGTCTCTGATGGACCTGACTTCTTCATTTCCTGCGAAGAGCAGGGCTATCTGCATCTGTAAGGTCTCGGGACAGCACTGAGAATATTTGTCTACCTCTGCTGGAAGCCCTGCTGATTAGTCAGGCTCTTTGAGTTGGAAACATAAGGAATTATAATGAAAAAAGAATCACACAGTAAAAACAGAAAGAATTAAAAGAAAACAAACCAATAAAGAACCTATCCTATCATAACATTTGAGGTTCTGGTATTTGCTGGCTTTGGAGGGAGTTCAAAATAAATGAAAGAAATGTGTATTTTATTAAATGCTAATATTTAGAAGATGTGGGGTGGGGGAGGGGAGGAAAAATGCTTCCAATCATATTTGTATATATGAGAACTCTCCTCATCCCTTTAAAATGGTTAGCTGTTTTCCTTGCATTTGAGCCACCTACTCAGTTTTGGAAGTAACTGCAGGGACCAACCAGAAAATTGTGCAGGGAGTAGCCTGCACGTGGAGCCAACCAACAGAGATGGGCACCAGCCTGTGTTCCCAGCCTGGACTGGAACACAATAACAGGTCATTTCTAGGCAAGTTGCAGCTGCCCATCTGACTTCCTCCACAGGAAGAGCCTGTTGCTTCTGAGCCCACATAGATCTGCCTGTAATAAACTCTATCCTCCCCTTGCAACATCTGCTATTGTTAACATGATCTCTGTTTGTCTTGAAGTATAAATAGGCTCGAAATTTCAAGAGTTCAGAATACACTGAACCGTAACAGCCTAGCTTCTTCCTTTTCTTATTGGTAAGAGCCTTATCCCTCTCTTGGGTTTTGGAATTCATTTTAAGAACAACAATGAAATAAAGTGGAGAGGAAGAAGATTTGAGAGGATCAGGAGTGCTCCAGGGGTTCCGAAATGAAGAGTCACCCCTTGCTTTTGTTTGTCCTATATTCGCAGTAATACACATTGACTGTCACTATGAGCCACTTTCTGTTCTTGTTTAGCCACGCTAACGTTAAGTCTTTGGGTAAGAGGAAAAAAAAAAAACACTAATTTTCTGATTAATTCGGATCAAAAGTGTTTTTGTCATGTTCAAATTTACCAATTTTTAAATTTTGCTTGACCAAGACACTTTCTTTTTCCTTATAATGAAGGTACTGGTTTTCAAGAAGAGAAACCAGGTGAGCATCTGTCCTTTCCTCTGATGGAGAGTATGGTACAGAGCTGCCCGCTGACCCTGACCGCCCCCCATTGCCAGCCCAGACCTGCCACTGGGTGAACTGACTTCGTTCCTCTGAACCTCAACTGACCCATCTGTAAAATGGAAGAAATGAGTAATTATTTCAAAGTCTTGTTAAAGTAGTAAATGAAATGATGCATGTGAAATGCTTTAGGGCATTTAATAACTAATACATGATAATAATTTTCCAGTAAGTGTGACTTTATTTAACAGTGCAACTGAGAAAGACCTAGGATCCACTTATCTGAATGCCAGATAGAGGGGACTCTGTTCCACAGATTTCTCCTGCTGAGGAATTAAAATAGATAGAAGAGTGTCTAGCAGCTGTAAACGCTTGATCAATGTTAGCTGTTCATCACCATCATTACTAATGTATCATTAATAATGGATAGTTATCCTTATTATTGTAATCAATTCACTGATTGAGCTGGATGCAGCAGGTGCAAGAGAGGAAACTTAGTCTTTCTAACCAATTCTCATTTAAACTCCTGCTGTCCAAAGATTTTTCTCAAATCCTGATCCTGGATGAAGGCCGAGGTGGCTGACAGCTCTCCTGAGTACCTTCACAGATGCACTGTTCCAGTCCAACCCACTGAGGTCTCAGACCCTTTGGAAAGAAGAGCACTTTCTCCCCTCAGCTGGGGTCTGCCGCAGGCTGTGAATCCAGTGCTGGGAAAACGTGCGGTTGACTTTGCACAACTTCCCCACCTGGGTTCCTCTTCCTCCCCTCACTTTGAAGCCCCTGCTTCTCTGGGATTGAACTTGGGCCTGAAGTTGAGAGAAGGAAGAGCAACCTTGGACAGAGAGGATCGCTGTGAGGAAGGACACCTATATTTCAGCATTGATGTCTCTGAGGACTGCGTGTGTCTAAACCTGACTCTTTCCGAATTAGGTCCTCCTGTGGGTTCCACAGAGAAACACACAAGGATTTTGCACTTGCCTGCCTGACATGGGCGATGCCAGTTCCTCCCCTGTTGCCCAGTTTCTACCTCTTTCTTGAGGTTGCCTCCCACTTCCTAGGTGAGTCTCTGTTAAAATTCTCCATGATATGATCCCCTGGTCTACTGTCAGCCAGGCATTGTTGCTCAGCAAGCTGGGAAGTGGAGCCCTCTTCGGCACAAGTCACTTCAGCCGGTCTCCCACCTGTAGCCTCCTCTTCAGTGTGGCAGACAACAGTCTCTGTCTTAAACCTCTCCTAGTGCTGCTTTAAAAACCAACGCATTTGGAGAGAGAGAGGAGGGCAAACACTATGCTCTGCCCCCTGTGAGGAGAGATGGAGAATTCATAGTGCGTAAAAAATGAGCTACAATGAGATCCTTAGAACAGTCTTATTCCACCTTCCAATTAATTCACATCTTCCTTACACCCCCTGGATGGTCGTGAATGGCTAGACCATTGGTAGTGAACCTGGTCCCTACCGCCCACTAGTGGACATTCCAGTTTTCATGATGGGTGGTAGCAGAGCAACCAAAGTATAAATAAAAAGATAGATTTAACTATAGTAAGTTGTTTCATAAAGATTTATTCTGCCAAACTTAGCGAAAATCCAACAAGAAGTACTTGGTAAGTAATTATTATTATATGCTTTAACTTGCTGTAACTCTGCTTTGTAAATTTTATAAAGTAAAGTTACTTCCCTACTTTATAAATCACCATTACTATGGAACTGGTGGGCAGCTAGAAAATGTTACTAACAGAGATACAAAAGTGGGCGGTAGGTATAAAAAAGTTGACTACCCCTGGGCTAGACAGACAGATGTTGTGCTGGGTTTTAGCTACCTTTTTTCACAAGATCAACACAGACTTTCTCAGTCTTCACAGTCCAACAAAGTCATCACTTACCACATAGGGTTTATGTAAGTTTACATTTTAATTAATCATAATAAAATAAAATAAAATTTAGCTTCAAAACCTCACTAGTCACATTTCAAGTGATTCATACCCACAGGTGCAGTGGCTCCCATACTGGCCAGCACAGACATAGAAAAATTCCCATCACTGGGGACAGTTCCAAGGACGTCTGGAACTTCACGTTAGGTGAAATTTTGTCATCTATTATTTTGGTTTTAGGCCTTGGAGCCTCTTCTGAAGCTACCATACAAGAGAAAATTCACATTTTCTAGGTTTTTACAGAATCAGTAAGTAAAAAGATTTTGGCCTCTGTGTTCTAGAATGAGAATGTGTCAAAGCAAACAAATTTAAGACCATTTTTCACAATGTAAAAATCTTATCTAAAATGGAAATAATTAGAGTTTTTTTACAAATGGGCCTGAAGTCTAAAAAAATACCTACTCAGGTAGAATAAGCCACTCTTGTTTCTGCCCCTATGATGGAACAATGTCCATCAAAGCTATTATCTTTTATACTTAGAGTTCATATATATATATTTATGGTTCATGAGCCCCATGAATCATGTCATTTTTTCTAAAAGCAACTGAAAAATAGGCAGAGCAAGTACTGCTGTACATATTTTACAGATGAAGAAATAGGCTAAGGAAGCATAAATGACTTGCTCAAGATCAAGAGACACTAACTGGGAAAGCCACGTGTACCGAGCTCCTACTTCCATCAGGATTTTTCCTGAAAGGCAGCAAACACTCTACAAACCAATGCTCACTAACACACAGAGAGAACAGAAATTTAGAACTGAATCCCTTTAAAAGCTCTCCACAATTTTTCTTTATTAATCTTGTATATTCCCCCAGATCCCTGCAATGTCTAGAACCAAAGGCTCTTCCATCAGCAAGGTGTTGAGACACACCTGGTCTGAGGAGGAGCAGAGAGGATACACAGGGCGTATCCATTCCCTCCACAACCTTGGGAACTGAGTTTTGCTTTTCTTAAGTACATTGCAACTTTGCCTCTTCTCATCCTCTTGTCATTTCCTCAACAATGCCAACAGAGTCAATGCCAACCTCTTGAAAAGACAGCAGAAGAAACATATCATCCGACATGGAGAGAGAGCTGAACCCAGATCACAGACAATGGTATGTTGTTATGCAGGGCAGAAGTTTGTTCATTCACTTTTTTTTTTTTTTGTAATCAGACTTAATCAGTACAACAAAGGATGAAGAAATGTTTAGGAATGAGAATCACCAATCCGAAGACCGTTATCTCTGAAAGAGGGCAGAGCAGCGAATTCACCTGGAATCGGAGCGGCACCTGATGGGGCTTCACCTGTCTTTGCAAATCTGTGGTATACTACTTCCAAAGGTGGACTGGGTACCTGGGTGTTCATGCAATCTGTGGTATACTACTTCCAAAGGTGGACTGGGCACCTGGGTGTTCATGCAATCTGTGGTATACTACTTCCAAAGGTGGACTGGGTACCTGGGTGTTCATGCAATCTGTGGTATACTACTTCCAAAGGTGGACAGTGGACACCTGGGTGTTCATGCAATCTGTGGTATACTACTTCCAAAGGTGGACTGGGTACCTGGGTGTTCACGCAATCTGTGGTATACTACTTCCAAAGGTGGACTGGGTACCTGGGTGTTCATGCAATCTGTGGTATACTACTTCCAAAGGTGGACTGGGTACCTGGGTGTTCATGCAACCTGTGGTATACTACTTCCAAAGGTGGACTGGGCACCTGGGTGTTCATGCAATCTGTGGTATACTACTTCCAAAGGTGGACTGGGTACCTGGGTGTTCATGCAACCTGTGGTATACTACTTCCAAAGGTGGACAGTGGGCACCTGGGTGTTCATGCAATCTGTGGTATATTACTTCTAAAGGTGGACAGTGGGCACCTGGGTGTTCATGCAGCTATTTTCATACCACTGAACCATAAAATTCTTCAAAACCAATTTTTAATTTAAAAAAGTCATAAAGGCATATTTGCTGAAACACAAATTATTTTTATAGACCCCTTGGGGGCCTATAAATTGTTGACTTTTACTCACTTTGTTTTAACTATTTTTATATAACAAGGCCAACAGAAAGCTAAAAACTAGAAGGTTCTTCGATTATATCTGGCTTTGTCCAAGTGGGCTGATAAAATGGAGTGTGGAATTGGAATGACTTTCTCCTCATTACTTTGACCACATCCCTTCTCGTCGGTCACTCTCATACCCCTGAATCCAGGCGGAGGAGCCAAGGGCTGATGAATCTGGTATCTGAAGATAATCCCAGCACCCAGCAACTTCAGCAACTGGACGGGGTCAACGTATGTAAACACACAAGTGCAATACAGTGGTTCAGGCTCATTGAAAGGCTGAGGCATAGGGGAGGGCGGCCCATGCCCAGCACACAGGGTCAGGAAGAGCTTCACAGAGCACCTCCTCAGGGGTCCTCAGGGTGGAGCCCAGCACTGCACAGCCCGTACGCGACTGCCCGTGTCTGGCTGCCCATCCTGTCTTTGCCATTTCCCTTCTCCAGATATGGATCCTGACTTCTGGCCACAAGAGTGGATCCCTAACTGAGCTCGGGTCAATCATATTCCTCCCACTCCTTTGGATTCATTGATTACTCCTGAAAGAGGTATAAAGGTCAAATAGGAATTATCGGTATTTTCCTGGGCTTGATATATAGAGGTTGGGAGGAAAACAATTTATTTTTCATCTGGGATTACTAAACTGGAATTACTGAGGCAGTACCCCCCCCCACCCCCAACCCTACACCAGAAAGCAAAGGTGTTTTGGCAGCAAGAGAGACTGAGGCTGAGTCACGGGCAGAGACAAGAAGAATAAACAAGGAAAGGGGGCTGACAGCATTGGGTTCTTATTCCCAATCCCTGGTCGTCTCAGGTCCCAGGGTCTTCAATTCTGTTAGGGTTTGCGATGTCTTCCCCAGAGGCACAAGCCAAATATTTATATGATGCTTAAGATTCTTAGGCTAGTGATTCACGTCTTTGCCCTCATTAATACTTTGAGTAAACAATCACCCATAGGGCAGGGAAGTGGATTCTGGGAAGAGAGTGGCAGGGACACGGGCATGAAATCATGAGCAACATTAGAGAAGAAAGTGGCCGGGTTCAAGGGGACCGGGCCTGTTAGGAAACAAAGCCAACACTGCAGGCAAAGGTCAGACCAAGGAGACCCTTACATGCGTCACCCTTGCTGAGTTCCTACCACGTGTATCTCATTTCCAAAGGTCAAAATACCTCTGCAAGATATTCCAGTAGTGAACACTTTGGTTAAATAAAACCTTGCTGGGTAGCATTTTGCTACTGGATGAAAAATGTCTGCCTCATGCCAGAGCACTAAGATTTCAATAGCGACCTACTCAAGACAATAAACTTCTTTATTATACTCAATGGTCAATCTTGTCCATTGGAACTTAAGTTCTGAGGGCAGGTGGGTTGAATAGAAGTTATAGGAGGAAGAACAACCTCCATCCAACCAATCATGCTGTATGGCCCACTGTCCACTTGCCTAGGCCTCAATCACACTCTCTCTGTGTCCTGACGTTGTGCACACCTCATGGCATCCATCCAATGGCTAAACACACTTACTCTATGTTGCTCCCTTCCTCTGGGAAAAAAAAATAATGGAAGAGTTGTCTTTTTACTACTGAATCATGAAATGTTGTCACCCATGTTCATAGCCTACAAATGTGGGTCTAGTCACTGTTACTTAGGAGGTAAAATGTCTAAAGGATACGGAGGCATATTCAAAACCCCTTTTCAGATTATCTGCTTGAAGTTTAAGCAATAAGGTTATTACTGGCGGAATTAGAAGTTGAGCATGAAAGGAAGATTATGCTATGTCAGAATCATTAAATAACATTATCTGCCATCTGATCTATAGATAAATAGAGATGGTCTCAATGAAAGTGATTTATGATATTTC
This sequence comes from Saccopteryx leptura, assembly GCF_036850995.1. Taxonomy (NCBI): domain Eukaryota; kingdom Metazoa; phylum Chordata; class Mammalia; order Chiroptera; family Emballonuridae; genus Saccopteryx; species Saccopteryx leptura. The sequence goes on along the minus strand of NC_089503.1, from coordinate 369,218,611 downwards.
CAGCTTCTTTCACATAAAACGAGAACAAGTATAAATGGAGCTATAATCAAATAAAAACGCATAGAAACAGCATTTAAAGTTGATAATGCATTTCAGTGGGATGGTGCACGCAAGCAGACTGAATAAGACAAAGAGAAACACAAATGCTGTGCTCATGTGTATGGAGTTTATTTCTTATTTATGTTGTGAGGAATTATCATTTAAGTATAATATGGCATGGTGGCTATATTTTTTTCTGTGCTTAACCTATTCAGACATTTCATTGCTTTACTTAATTGACAAGACTATGGCCTACATAGGCTTATCAGCACTCTTCCTCACCAGAACGACCAGGTCTTAACGTATTGACATGCTTGCTTCCCAGAAATGAGCAAGAAACAGCTCATTTTAACTACGTCTATGAATACAGATTTAACTTAAATGTCAGTCAGCTACTAAAGTTTCTGAGACAGGTAATGCAGTATAACAGAGAATGTGTCCAATCAGGAGTTAGAGTGTGCTTTAAGCAATTTTTTTTCCTTACACTCAAAAAAGGAAGTAACTCGGAGCAGAGTCATTCACCCTCAACATTTCTGAAATATGGAGCTGGGTAATTCTTTGCTGTGGAGATGGGGGTGGGGTGTACTGTGCATTGTAGGATGTGTAGCAACCTCTCTGGTCTCCACCACTAGATGCCATTAGTACTCCTCAGGTTGAGACAACTAAAAATGCCTTCAGACATTGTCAAATGTTCTCTGGGGGCAAAATTAATCACCTCATTGCAAATCCCAGATCTGGAGGATTGTTGTGAGAATCAAAAGAGAATAACTGTTACTATCTTTATAAAGTGGAAATAACCTTATAAATGTTGTAGTAGAATGAATTTCCCAATCTTTTAATTAGATTAATTATACAGTACTATACAATAAATGGCATTGCTTTCTTGTGACAGAATTCAGAAACAAAAGAGAAACAGCTATTCAAGAGTAGGATCATTCTTTATTCATATTTTGTCTGCATTGTTTAATACAGTTCCTGACATATCATCTCTCCATAAATCTTTTTGTAAGTGAAAAACATATATTTTTAAGATTGTTTTAACTAGTGAATCCCAATGAATGCCATATATTTGCCATTCCAAACAGTAGGTAAGTTTTCAGGGCAAGGAGGGCATTGCCAGGTGAACAAAATATTCTTAGTTAATACTATTATCAATCATAGTTCCATATCTTCTATTGATTATTTTCCAAGATGTCAGAAAATTCACAGATTTCCACTGCTATAAACGTAATCCATTTCAACATTTTCTCACCTGGATCATTGCAATCAAATTGCTAATTCACCCCTCTCTTATCCATTCTTACAAACCTCCACTTATTCACCCATAGTTTTAAAATGCAAAGTAAATTTCACCAGTCTCCATTGCAAGTGGAATAAAATCTCATTTTCTTAAAAAATCTCACAAGACTCCTCGGGGTCTGGCTCGTGCCCACTTTGTCTGACATCCTCGCCGGTGACTTCTTTGCCTACACACTTTCCAACAAAGGCTCCCTCTGCACCTCGCATTCCCCCAAGTTCTGGCTTCCATTTATTTTCTTTCTCCCTCCTTAGCAAAACTACAAAACTACTTACCGTATTGTTTCACCTACCTTCTATTTCCAGATGATTTTTTATTTTATCTCTAACTGTAATTTATCTTCCAATCTCTAATCTCCGAGATTCTAACCACCAGCTGAATATCTGAATAGCTCCTCTCCCAGTCTCACTAAAGTCATCCTGAACTTACTAGCGGCAAAGGTTAAGCAATCATCTCTTCTTTCTTACGTCTCCCTGTCTTCTACTGGACACTCCATTCCCCAAGATATCCTGACTGTGGACAATGGAGTCACTGTTGCCTTCTTCTCATCAGTTCCCAACAGTCAAGAGTAGGCAAACCCTTTTTATTTCCTCTCCTTTGTATTTCTTTGATGTGCACCATCCTCTTCATTCTGATTGCCATCAATCTCCTCCAGATCCTCAATGCATTTCCTCTAAATCTAAACAATTGAAACAGTGTCCTAGCAAGTCTTTCCATTTGGTGTGTGCTCTAAACCATTCTTCACACTGCTTCCTGCTGCCTCAATAATCTTTCTAAAATACAGCTTCTACGGGCTCCGCCTCTGTTCTAAAATCTTCAAAGGCCCCTCAGTAGCTACTGAAGTAAACAGAAGTACTTTCGTCTGGCACTCAAGGCTCTCCCGAAATATGGTTCCACTCTCCCTGTCTTCTCAACCTGTTTCCCATACTGCAGCCAAACGGAAAGGCCCCATATTTTGTGACAACAGCTTCCCTTATTCATGCCTCAATATGGAATGCTTTTTCCTTTTGTCAAAATCCCTCCCATTTTCTCTACTCAGAAGCTATTTATATATATTTGCAAGAGTTTATCCTCTATTGTTTCATATCATAGTTGGGTACTTGTATTATTTATTAAACCATTATCTAGCTGAGGGTCAAAGATGAATCTCACTTATGATCTGCGGAAAGTCTATCTATAGGAAAGGTCACGGATAATAAGATAAAAGCACAGGCACTGAATTCTGACAGACTTGGATACCAATCCTTGCTTTACTACTTGATATATCATTTGAAACAAAATCCCTAAATTCAGTGAGTCTCAGTTTTGTCATATTTCCAATGATGAAAATAAGGTGTATCTTCTAAGAGACTGCAAAGATAGGATACAGAAGGCACCTAACACAATGGCTGGAATATAAGAGGTACTCAGTAAAAGGAAACTATTGTAACAGTAGCAGCTATTATTACATTGTAATAAAGAATCAATTCATATTGGTTAAGCTCAACTAAAATTAGCATAATAAATCTTTCTTGCCCTCCAGGAAGTTATAATCAAATTGGGAAAAGATGTTACCACCACATACTAACGTAATTAACCATTTCAGGCAAAAAGTAACATGAATGATATCACCAGTAAGTTCCAAGGCTGTCTGAGGAGCGAGACTTGACTTCTTTCTAAAGGGAAGAGGACCTTCTGTGACACGGGACAGGCACAGGAATAGGCTTGCTCTGAACAGTCAAGGGTTGCTCTCATTTGTGTTTCTCTTTTAAAAAGGTTAAGCTTATTTTAAATAAGCCATTCATCATTTATTTACATCACTGATTACTGATTTCTTAAATTAACTCTTTATAAGACATTCTAATACTAAGGGTGTGGGGGTGACACTGAAAGGGACTACAAGTTCTGGTCTGATAGGCTATATGGAAAACCTTTTTTTCTTCCATCAAAATATCACCTATCCAGTCCACACAGCATACTATTTATATACTTGTAAGTGCTTATCTTATATTGCTTATAAAGGAGTCGTTTTTAGTCCAGGGACTCCATGATATTATCTGTAAATAGTAAATCCTGGATACATTTTCAGCAGAAACCTTCTAGAAAGCAGTGAGGTGCTAAACCCTATTTTATAACAGATTCAAAAGCAGGTTCGTATGGTAAGTGTAAACAGCCTTTCTCCTTATCAAAAACAGATAAAATCTGTTTAACATTCACCTCCTATAGCCGTCATTTCTAGCATGCATGGCCTTATTTAGAGGGGAAAATATGGGGAGTTTACTAGCCTTTCCAATTACCAGGAACTATCAGATAGGCCAGTGCCGGAGTTTATAGCTATAAAACTATTGACTCTTCAAGAACAGCTCAAGGTCAAAGGAACAATTTTGAGAGAGACAGAAAAATCAATTCTTGAGAATTTGAAATGCTATTAAGTTTACCTCCAAAGTGGATGTACAAATAAGAAAGGATATGTAAAAATATTAATGGTGAGATACCATTTGGGGTCTATTGCATATGTGTGATCAAGAATGATCCACTGTGGTGGCACAGTGGATAAAGCATCAACTTGTAAATGCTGAGGTCGCTGGTTCAAAGCCCTGGGCTTGCCGGGTCAAGGCACATATGGGAGTTGATGCTTCCTGCTCTTTTCTTTCTTTCTTTCTTTCTTTCTTTCTTTCTTTCTTTCTTTCTTTCTTTCTTTCTTTCTTTCTTTCTTTCTTTTTCTTTCTTTCTTTCTTTTTTTCTTTCGCTCTCGCTCTCTCTCTCTCTTTCTCTCTTCCTCTCTCTCTCCTCTCTAAAATGAATTTTTTAAAAAAAGAGAGAATGATTTAGGTGATCCAGGATATTTTCCCCCTTTTCCTTCTTCCTTCTCAAGAGGAGAGAAAGGAAAGAAAACATTTCAAACTTCCAAATCTGAATGAATCTTGGAATCTTGGAATCACCAGGTATCCTAGTCTGAATAATGGTCCCAAGAAGCCCACGTCATAATCATCAGAAACGGTGAACGCTGCTTTCTATGGCAAAAGGGACTTTGCAGATGTGATGAAGGATGTGGAGAGAGATGGGGAAAGTAGCTGAGATTACCCCGGTGGGCTCTAAGTATAAGCACTAGTGTCCTCAGAAGAAGGAGGCTGAGGAAGAATGGATACAGAGGAGGAGAAGGCAATGGGGCCATGGAAGTAGAGCCTGAAACGGTGCAGTGACCATGCACACAGCAAGAAGCAAAACATTCCAAGCGCTCAGTGAAGAGAACTGAGATGTGAGGTTGTGGAGAGAAAGGAGTCAGAGAGAAGAAATGCTCAGAGCGCCCTTCCCGCCACGTGACTCGGCACTTCCTGGTTGGGGTCTTCTGTTACAGAGAAGTCAGAGTAGGTCCAGGGAGAAGGGAACGGGGTTCAGAACTAGTCACCTCCTGGACAGCAGAAGACCTTCCTGTGACCGGCGTGCCCCTGCTGCGGGAAGGAGCCCTCCTCGGGCCTGTGATGGCAGTTGGCCGGCACACAAGGTGGCTTCCCCGGTCATAGTTATTCAGGAACCTGTGTGGAGGATGAGCACTTACCCATCTGGAATGGGCATCTGGACCTCTTTAAAAGAGGACTAAACAATTGTTCCCTGTTTGTAAAAGCTCTTCTGTTCCTGGAGCTATTTTCATGTCCAAGGCAAATGGAGAGCCGGGTGAAGGTCTCAGCAGCTGGGCGAAGTGTTGCCCCAGTGTTGGAAGCGATGTACATCAGTGTACTCCTCAAAGGAAGTTCTCACCATGTGCTCTATTATGCCCATAGAGGATGTGGAGAAAAGAGGGAGAGAGGAAGAGAGGGAAAAAACACAAAGAAAAAGAAGACAAATAAAACAGGAGCATGGGGGCAAGAAAGTCCCAGAAAGAAAGGAAGACACCATCAAGTGCTTGTGTGTGACTATTCTCTTTCATACGGAATTAATGGTGGTTTAATGGGGTATGAAAGGATGTTTTACTGGAAACAATGAGGAACCATTGTCTAGCTCACGTTTCATTTCACAGGTCATTATTGCATTAAGAAGTAAATCGACCAAGTCCGGTAAATAACAGTCTGCGTATTGCCGAGAGCTTCAAACCAACAATTTTAGCCTTCGCCAACTAATATCTCTGTCATTTTAACCCTTGCAGGGTAATGCTAGGGGGCTAAACAATTACAGTCTTCGCCCAGCTCTAGCAGGTGAGCATAATTCATTGCCCCTCTCCTCCCTTCTTCCGCACAACCCAGGAGGACATATTTTAGCGTTGTTGTTTTGTTGATGAGCCAGCCTGAGCCCACTGCCGCTCTGATGGCCTTGAGAAACAATCCCCGTTTTAGACTGCAGGCATCTTTAAACAGACTGCTTCCTCTGCAAAATTAATTGCTGCAGAACGCAGAGCTCCCTCATCTTAGCTTTTGCAAGCTCATCCTTGGCTACTTGGGCCGTCCATAGATATGTCTGAAGGGCCACGGAAGAAAAACTGCTTTTCTTTATTGTAGAAGTTCACATTGGTGTCACTGAGCATCATCAGGCCCTAAACATCCAGGAGTTTCTAATGCCTAAACTCCGTTTCGCTTAACTGAAGGGTGATAGGTGGGTCAGGCAAATGCTGGCTGTATTTAGAGCAATAGCACAGTAAATAAATCTATCAAAGATAGTACATAGTTCACACTCATACTTGAAATACAGGATGGGGCAAGAGTAGGTTTACAGGTGCAAGTACACGTAACAGAGTTAGTTCTTGTATTATTATTTATTAATTTTTATATTATCTTCCACACAAACAACTGTAAACCTACCTTTTTGTCCCACCTTATACATGTAGTGAAATACATATTTAATTGCATATCCAAATAAAATACTTTCTTGCTTCAACTTGTAGCAAAAATGAGACCAAAATCAGGTTAAGAATCATAATGTTACCTAATCACAAAAAAAATAAGCCACATCATACTGATATTTTCTACATCAAAACTTGATGGTCAGCCTGCAGACCAGATAGGGAATCCTCCGCATTTCCCCAATAACTCTGACACAGCATCAACTGAGCCTAGCTTCTGTCTTGAAAGAAGAGAAATCTTTCAGCGATAGCATCAGTCTTCCAATTGAATATTTCTTATTTTTACATTCTTACACATTCTGCAAATAAAACTAAGGCCTTATAGAGAATTGTGATAGGCTGAATAATAACCCCCCACCCCCCAAAGGTGTTCATGCCCTGACCCTGAACTCCTGAATATGGTAAGGGACTTTGCAGATGTGATCCAGGTTATAGGTCATAAAATGGGGAGATTATCTGGGTGGACCCAATCTAATATTATTAACCTTTAAAAAGCAAATGACTTTCTTTGGCTGGAGTCAGAGAGATGTGGTGGAAGAGGAAGGCAGGAGAGGTTCAAAGCCCAAGGGGTACACTCTCCCATTGCTGGCTTTGAAGACGAAGTGGGCTGTAGGTCAGGGAATACAGGCGGCCCTAGAGGCTGAGCATGACCCCCAGCCTACCATAAGCAAGAAAATGGAAACCCCAGTCCTACAATCACATGAAACTGAATTCAGGAAAAAACCAAGTGAGACTGGGAGAAGATTCACCCCTGAAGACTCCAGAAAGGAATGCAGTCCTGCCAACACCCTAATTTTGCCCTTGGGAGACGGAAAGATGGTCAACCAGCCAAGCACACTAGACTTCTGACCTGCAGAACTGTGAGATGATCCAGGGATATTGTTTTAAGCTACTACATTTGTTATGGCAGCAATAGAAAACTAGTACAAGAACTAGCTAAGATACGATGCGCAAATGTTCAAGTCACCGTCCCGGTCAGAGTTCTGAGAAGTGGCGTGGAGGGAGCAATGGACTAGTGGCCAGGAGCATATATTTTAGTCAGGGCTTACCCTGTGCCAGGTGTGGAGCTAGGTATTTTATATGCAAGATGCTTCTATAGTGCAAGGATCTGCTTCCTTGAAGCAGAAAGAGAGAATATGGCCTCCCGTATATGAAGAGGCAGGCTGGTTTCCACACGCGCAATGCTCACGGAAGATGCATCCCACCAATATCAGCCAAAAGGGAAGTTGTTATTACCCTCAGCCACATAAAAAAAGATCAGCTTTGACTCCCTTTCTCCATGGCAATTACTTTCAGGAACTTATATTCCATTTTTATTAATATTTCTCCTGCGAGGGAGAAGAGCAAATTGGAATTGGGTCCTACAGGGAGTCCCTAATTCTGAGGTAGAAAGATTGGCTTCTAGGTCTAAGAAAATTTCTTTTCTTCCATCTCCCTTTTCTTGACAAGCTTTACATAATAACCAACTCATTTTCTCAGGATTCCCATTTGTTACGTAAATGAGTTTGACTATCATTATTCTTATTAAAATAATAAGTAATACATATACATGATTTTTAAAAATGGTAACTTCCCAGTGGCTCCCTCTGAGCTGTGGCACTGAAGATCGGAATCGGGTGGGGAAAGGGGGTAAAAGGCAAAGAGTCTTTTCTTTGTCATTGTGTGTGTGTGTGTGTGTGTGTGTGTGTGTGTGTGTGTGTTACTGTTTCATTTATTCATTCAACGAAAACTGTAAGGATAATTTTTTTTTAAAGTAAAGTTGCTGTGTCAGAGGTATAGGCCTTTAGATGGGTACCAAATGCAAAGAGGTGACATCAAGTGACATTCAAGATCAGGGTTTGAGAACTGTTTCCCCACACCTTCCCTTTACCCTGAGATTATCATACTTTTTAATCATTGCCAATATATGTAATTGGGAAGACAATACTACTAATAATAATTATATTAGCAGTGGTTATCACTGTCTTTGTAGTAGTGGTGAACACTTTTCTTGAGTTTATCTCTTTTAATCCTTACAATTAATTATATGAGTATTTAAGATTAATGTCTTCCTAAATAAGGAACCTGAAGCTCAGAGTACTTTAAAAACTAGCTTGAAGGTACACATCAAGGAAGTGGATACAGTCTAGGCAGCTGGACTCAGCATACGAGCTCAAACCTGTGCTTTAACTGTGAGAGAAATTGGGATATGCATGTGTTTATTAAAACTGTATTTATCTGTGGAAAATTCATTTTGGAATCTTTTGAATAATTTTAATTGGTTTTCTCATTTTTATGCTTAAATATTAGTAAGAATACTTTGTATATTAAGAAAATTAGACCTTTTGCTTAAGATTTGCATTATTTTTCCTAGTGTTTTAGTTTAATTTGTAATATTTTTTTTTAATTTTTTTTAATTTATTTATTCATTTTAGAGAGGAGAGGGAGAGAGAGAGAGAGAGAGAGGAGAGACAGAGAGAGAGAGAATGGGGGGGGAGGAGCTGGAAGCATCAACTCCCATATGTGCCTTGACCAGGCAAGCCCAGGGTTTCGAACCGGCAACCTCAGCATTTCCAGGTCGACGCTTTATCCACTGCACCACCACAGGCCAGGCAGTTTGTAATATTCTTTGCAGACATTTTCAATTCTTATAGTTAAACTTTTCTAATATTTATATATGTTTTCTAGATCCTGGCCAGGTGGCTCAGTGGTGGAGCATCCACCTGCCTTGCAGAATCCCAGGTTCAATTCCCAGTCAGGGCACATAGGAGAAGTGACCATCTGCTTCTCCAACCTTCCCTCTCCTCCTTCTCTCCGTCTCTCTTTTTCTTCCCCTCCCATAGCCAAGTGGTTTGAGCAGGTTTGCCCCAGACACTGAGGATAGCACCATGGCTTCACCTCAGGTACTAAAATAGCTCAGTTGCCAAGCAACAGAACAGTGTTCCAAATGGGCAGAGCATCGCCCAGTAGGAGGCTTGCTGGGTGGATCCCAGTTGGGGCACATGTGGAAGTCTGTCTTTCTGCCTCCCTGCCTCTCATTTCATAAAAAATAAAAGTTATTTTAATTAAAAAAAAAGGGAAAGAAAGACCTCCAGAGCTCTAAGAGCATATACCTCATTAATAATTTCTGGAAAGTCTAAGGATTGTTTTTGTCTTTAATCCATGTGGAATTTATTTTTGAAAAGAGAAAGATATAAATTTCTAAATGTTTTCCCTGATTATTCAAATGTTTCAATATAATTAATTGAATAATTTCTATTTTCCCATGATTTAAAATGTCATCTTTGTTTTTTTTTAAGTAATTTTTAAATGTTTATTTTATCAACTTGATTGAGGTGGAGGGTGGGGACAGAAACATCCACCTGTCCTTGTCTGTGTGCTGATTGAGGACAGAACTGGCAACCTCTGCACTTTTAGGACAAAGCTCTAACCAATCAAGCTATTCAGCCAGGGCAAAATGTCATTTTTGTTATAAACTAAGTTCTAAAACACATTCAGCTCTATTTTTGACCTTTAAAAATATTTTGTTCCATCCATATATCTATTTCTGGATACTTTTAATGACTGCATTCAAACTGTCAAAAAAATTGCATTAATTTTTACATCTAGTGAGTATGCAAATATATGAAGATAAAACTGAAAACTAGATCAAACGATCTTTCAAATCCATAAAGTTGAAATGAGAAGGTTTCAATCACTAACTTCGTTAGTACCTATTGGTAAGGCACAAGCATTTTATTTATCAGTGAGGCTGCTTAAGAATTCCCTTCTATTAAAATGCACACATGCACAGCATGCACACACACAGAAATATAAAATAAACATTCATCTGTCTTAGGTATTACACAAGGTAAAGTTTGAGCTACTGCTTTCTAAATCTTTCAATACTATTGTACCAAAAGAATAAAAGCAGCAGTGCAAGATTCCTCTATTATTAAAATTTGAAAAATGGAAACAGTTTATTATTCAATGAAGTCCTAAAAATAATACTGGGTAGAAATGAAAATAAAAAAAAAAGAAAGAAAATAAAAAAAAAGAAAGCCAGTATATTGCAGGTGTTCAAAAAGAACCCTCTGTGGAACACTGATATCACTGTTTCTCGTACAATAAATCATAGAAATGCAAATAGACTTCTCAATAGGGGTCATTCACTTAAGTAGTACATTAGAAATGTCACAAAACCTGGACGCTTTGTTTAGAGCAGTGGTCCTCAACCTTTTTTGGGCCACAGACCGGTTTAATGTCAGAAAATATTTTCACAGACCAGCCTTTAGGGTGGGACGGATAAATGTATCACGTGACCAAGACAAGCGTCAAGAGTGAGTCTTAGACAGATGTAACAGAGGGAATCTGGTCATTTTTAAAAAATAAAACATCGTTCAGACTTAAATATAAATAAAACAGAAATAATGTAAATTATTTATTCTTTCTCTGCAGACCGGTACCAAATGGCCCACAGACCGGTACTGGTCCGTGGCCCGGGGATTGGGGACCACTGGTTTAGAGGACTCGTTATTTACAGAGTAGCTCCTGCTAATGGTAGATAATCCAGGACTAAGCAAACTTCTTTCCTTTACTGAGTTATATGTCCGGATACAATTAGGTGATGTTTAGAGTAGTTTCTAATTCTGAGGATAGTTTCTAATCCTAGAAATCCAAGATGCATCCGTGACCTATAAAAATGGAATTTAACAGGGATGAATAGGGTCTACCACATAGGTTAAAAATAATCTAGTGTCTTTAATACTGTCTTGCCAGAACAAGGGCAGAAAGAGCCCATATGGTAACCATAGTTACATGTAGCTATTTAGCCTTTGAAATATGACTAGGGCAACTGAAACTATATTATAAATTATACATAATTTTAATTATAATTTAAAATGCAAAACTGATTAGTTATTCAAAATGATTGGTTATATTTGCAACAACATGTATATGTGAGTGTACTTTTCAATTGTAAAGTTTATGAAATCTAGGAACAGATCAAATATTTCTTATGAAAATGTAGTTTTCAAATTGAGATATGCTACAACTGTAAAACAAAATCTCAAAGATATAAATAGAAATACATATCAATAATTTTATATTGATCTTAAAATTATAATATTTTAAATATTGAATTAAAGTATATTATTAATTTAGTTTCACCTGTTCTTTCAGCTTTTTTTAACCTGTTTACTAGAAGGTTTAAATATACTTTTGTCTTGCATTATTCCCTTCACTGGACCGTGCTCTTCTGGATAAGTGAAGGTTCTGTTTTCTACATTTTGGAAAAATCACTGACAAATTGAAGAACAACAAAAATAAGCCAGTCTAGAAAGTGACGACCTGAAAAACAATCTGTCACATATTGACTAGTAGATTGAATTTAGAAGTTTTATGCTTGAGAGAGAGGCATATGATTATTTTACTGTCTTTAGATATGTAAAAGGTTGTCATATGAAAACAATAAGACTTATAATCTGTCATATCTGAAGGAACACTAGGTCACTGGGTAGAAATCAGAAAAAGAAGATCCTAACAAGAAAAATTACCCAAAATATATTAGGAAGCTTTGTGAGGGAGTGAACACCCACTTCCTGGGAATGTAGAGGCAGAAGCCATTGATGCTTTGAATGGGCAGTGGAACAGAACGACTTTCAAGAAATCAACCACATTCAAGATGCTATAAGCTTATTTTTTTCAACTGTCATGTATACTTGAAAATTAATAAATTAATCTTGGGCAATATTTCCCAGATGAATTCTGAAAAAATACACAATTCCCAAGGGACACTAATGTGTAGTATAAACAAATATTCTCTACTTTAAAAGTTTGAGAAAGAAATACTAGATAACACAAATTTAAACTTTTTCTTTTTTCTTGGAAAGAAAGAGATACTGGTACAGAGAGAGATAAGAAGCATCAACTCGTAGTTTCTTCACTTTAGTTGTTCACTGACTGCCTCTCATTTGTGCCTGGACCAGGGTACGAGGTGCTCCAGCTGAGCCAGTGACCTCTTGCTCAAGCGAGCGACCTTGGGCTTCAAGGCAGCAAACTTTGGGCTCAAGCCCACGACCCCACATTCAGGCTGACAAGCCGGCACTTAAACCAGATGAGCCCGTGCTCAAGTTGGTGACCTCAGGGTTTCAAACCTGGGTCCTCAGCATCCCAGGTCGATGCTCTATCCACTGAGCCACAACCGATCAGGCTAAACATAATTTTTTAAATTTAATTACAGGACTTACCAGAAGTTTTAATATTTTATGCACAAGATCAATCTCCAAAATGGCAATAGAGTTTTCCAAATTTACTTGGCCAAAAACTTTATTTTTCACAATCTCCTAAGATTAGTGAATAGCAAACATTCTTTTAAAAGACTACAAAAAATTATACATAAAATAAACCTATAAGATTTACTTTATGAAACAGTTAACTGACAAAATAATTTACATTTTTACTTCTTCATGCATTTGTTCACCTATTTATTCATTTATTCCCTCATTTAACAAACATTTACTAAGCATATTTTATGTTCAAGGTATTGTACTAAAAATTCAAAGAGTTTTGTCTTCTAGAAATACACAGTCTGTTTGAGAAGTAGGTTCATGAGGTGATGTCAGCAGAGCATGAGATGCGTTAGGATGGAATTAAGTGACAGGTAAAGCAAGGGCATAAAGAGGCAGAGACCCACTGTATGGGGGAGCCAGGGAGCACTCCGCAGGGAAGCTTCTGTACCGCAAAACAGGACAGCCCTGGGTTAGTGGGTCCAAACACAACTCTTCCACTTTCTTCTTTCACATGCCTTTTAAAGTTTTAACCAACGGTCTAGGCTCCTGGCAAATTCCACTTCCTCCCTCTAGCCTTTGTCTATATCCTCAACTACATATGATCTCTCCAACATACCTTGTGCTCATTTGATACCAAAGACTTTTCTTCATCATGCAGCCTGGACCTCCTGCTCCCATGCATGAGGGTAGGAATGGCTTCTTATCTATGTATGTTGATGTCCCTTCCAGATTACCCCAACAGTGCATAATGATTTGCTCTCACTAGACACTCAGTAAATGTTTGTCCAAATAGGAAAACAAAAACACCTACAGAAACTGACTGGGGGAAAAGGGAAGCTACAGAAAAGTCACTGCAATAAATGTTTGGCCTTATGACCAAATCTCATACCACACTATTGTCATCATACAACCTCCAGTGGTTAAAACTAGCAACATGCTTTTCTTGGATGTGACAGAGTGTAGTTTGTATATGAAAAATGATTACATATATGGTTTTTTGTGGTTGCTATTAAATTACCTTTCCAAAAAAATGTTACAATAATTGATAGTTCCTTTTAACTGAAAAATCTATTTGCTACCATGTAAATTTGGGAGTTAATCCAGTTGAACACATCTCTGGTATAGCACGCCCACCATGTGATTCAAGCCACACCATGATAATGATCTAGAAGTGCTTACAAGCTCAGACTTTGGAGTCAGGCAAATATAGATATAAATCTTGGTTCTGCACATTCTAGCGGTGGGACCATGAAAAATTGGTTAACTTTTCCAAATCCCTATTTCTTTAAATGCTGAAAGAGCATAACAATCCCTACATGTTAAGGTTGTTGAAAGGATAAATGGGAATGTTTATAAACCACTTACCATAATGCTTGGCACATGGAGTATGCTAGATAAATGGTAACTGCTCTTATTGCTAGTTGGGAGAGATAATTGCTGGAATTATTGCACAGTCTCGATTTGCTTTGTTCTGTGTAGACAGAACTTTCTGTGTGACAAATGCTGATAGAGCTAAGAGAACTAATGCTGGAGAATGCATAAAAAGAAGGAAGAAAACCTAGGAGGGTGCCGTGTACAGTATAGCATAGTGTCAAAACCACAGGTTCAGTTCTGAGTCTTCTACGAATTAGTGGTATGCCTTGGGCAAGTTACCTAACGTCCCCACATCAGTTTCCACATCTACACATGGACGGAATAGCTATCTCATAAGGTAGACCCTGTTGATGGCGTTAAATTAGATGGGATAATTCATCCGAAGGTCTTAGCAGAAAGTCAGAAACATGGCGATACTTAACAAGGATTCGTTGTTCCTGGAAGATGTGAGGAGCAAGTTAACCTCTAGGATAAAACGCCTGGACTGAATAAAGAGAAAAGGAAGCCGTTCCCATGAATCAGATGCCTTTTCACATCAACCATTAAAAAATCACACATGAAACATCATTCCAATGCACAGTATGGACTATTTCAAAATGCAATTAAAAAGTGTTATGCTGTTCACTGCCTGGAGACGAGGCACATCGCGGGGAGTGAGAGGGAAAGGTGAAGGAGAGCAGCTCTTTGGGTCTTAACACATCCGGGAAGCTTTCTCCTCCTCTGCTCGGGAGAAGAATCCCTGCAGCCACATATCCCAAAGATTCTAATATTTTCCGAGGCTCCACTGTGCCTTTATATTTTAATACCCTGACATCTGGAATCCTAAAAGTCTAATGTTTAACCATAAATATCTGCTGAGATTAAAGAGCTATATACCAAGTTTCAATCTTTGGGGCCTGTAATTGCTTGGGAAAAGAGAATGGTATTTCCCCCTCTAGCTAGAAGAAAAAGACCTCTGCAAGCACAGATATTTGCAGACAAATTTTCTAACAACCGTTTCCTCTCTCCATTCTGTCCTCTCATTTCTCCCTCCCTCTCCCTTCTCCCATTTTATAATACCATCTCGCTGTCATTCTCAGGACAAATGGGAAGAAAGAGAAGTCTGGAAAGCTTAAAGAAAAGACACATTTCAAGATCTAGAGTTGAGAAAACGCTGGCCACCCTCTGCAAAGCGGCTGAGCCTACATCTCCGCATGGCTGGAGTTTTCCCATTATTCACTCAAAGGCCCCTCCATCACTCCATGAGCTGACAGTCAAATGCCAGCTTTATTTTCTTTTTTTGTCCACCTAATCTTTTATTTTTGATTTGAGGCCAGTCACTTCTAAGGTCTCCACAGTGGTTGATAACTTACTTTCTCAAGAGGCGTCCAAGAAATAACACAACTTGAAGTATGTTTCTTACCCTCCTGTGGTAATGAATGAGAAACTCTCACCTGCCCTGAAGGTGAATGTGGTCAGAAATCCTGGTCAAACTCCAGCACTGTGCTGGGAATTATGTCAAGGAAAGTGTGGGAAAAGCTTATCATGAATTTAGGTTTTTAATATAATGATTCAATGTAGAATTGAAAAAATAAACTTAGCATTGTACCCATTTTTACCCAGTGATGTATAGTGAAAGTGACATTTTGAGGTCACCCAACTCACTTTAATACTAAGGAAAATAATCTATATTTTAAGAAAGTTTGGACCCTGGCTGGTTTGCTCAGTGGATAGAGCATAGGCCCAGTGTATGGATAACCCAGGTTTGATTCCTAGTCAGGACACACAAGAGAAGCAACCATCTGCTTCTCTTTCCCCTCCCTGCCTTCTCTCCCTCTTTTCCTCCCACAGCTAGTGGCTCAGTTGGTTTGAGCGTCAGCCCGCCATGCTGATAGCTGGGTTGGTCAAGTGCATCAGCCTCAAGCGCTAAAAATAGCTTAGATGATTCAAGCATCAGCCCCAGACGAAGGTTGCTGGGTAGATCCTGATTGGGGCACATGCTGTAGTCTGTCTCACACTCTCTCTTCTTCTCACTTAAATAAGTAAGTAAATAAATAAATAAAAAGGTTTGATATAGTCTTATGTTTCAAAGACTTAATTCAGATAGCAAATAGTTCTATATGTTTTTTATTTTTACAGAGACAGAGAGAGAGTCAGAGAGAGGGATAGACAGGGACAGACAGACAAGAACGGAGAGATGAGGAGCATCAATCATTAGTTTTTCGTTGCGCATTGCAACACCTTAATTGTTCATTGATTGCCTTCTCATACGTGCCTTGACTGCGGGCCTTCAGTAGACCGAGTAACCCCTTGCTTGAGCCAGTGACCTTGGGCTCAAGCTGGTGAGCTTTTGCTCAAACCAGATGAGCCCTCACTCAAGCTGGCGATCTCAGGGTCTCGAACCTGGGTCTTCTGCATCCCAATCCAACGCTCTAGCCATTGCACCACCACCCAGTCAGGCTATATATTTTTTAGTTAATGTTTTTTTCCATTTTGGAAACATATTCAGTATGCATATAAGCAAGTATGTTTATGTCCGTTGGTATTTGAAACAGAAATCAATTCTGGATTTTTCATGAGAAAGTAAAACTGCCCTCTTTTTAAAATTAAAGTGTTAATTGTCTTCTTAACATCCTATTTACTTTAAAGGGAGCATATAACTCTAAAATAAGTAGTGACTCTAAAACCTCAGCACAGCGGAATCACATGGGACAGTTTCGTGTGTGTGTGTGTGTGTGTGTGTGTGTGTGTGTGTTTACACAGGAGGGCTCAGACCTCACAAACACCTATTGACCAAAGTCCCTTCAACATTCAGATGCATGTTTATGGTCCCAGGTGATTCATGATGTAGATGCTAAGCCAGCTTTGAAGCCACTTTCCTGAGCACATCAAATGCATCTCCTAAACTGGAAAAATTCTGGCAGAACAGGGTTTTTTGTTTTGTTTTGTTTGCCTGTTTTAAAATTTCCAGTCCTTTGAGGGTCAGTAATTTTAGAAATACCGAGTATAACTTACCAGACAAATTACACACATAAAATAAAATTATTTACTAGATTTCACAGACATAAAACTACTCTGTCAGATTGCTATGTTTCTAAGTAATATAATACATTTCTGCCCCTATGTCACTGTGGACCGGTGCAGGGTGTGCACACCAGCACAGCTCATTGACGGAGCAGGAGCCGCTCAGCCCCCTTCCCTCAGCTTCCTCACAGCACCGCCCGCTCCTCCATTGCCCATTCACTCCATAGCAGCCTGTATGCTCCCTTCCGGGAGGGAATAGAATCCTATCGCCGCCTTTCCCAGAGCCCTCCAACACCATCTCATTAGATTACCCATGCCTATAAAGATTCCGGCTCTTGGCTAACTCCAG
Organism: Saccopteryx leptura; assembly: GCF_036850995.1. Classification (NCBI taxonomy): domain Eukaryota; kingdom Metazoa; phylum Chordata; class Mammalia; order Chiroptera; family Emballonuridae; genus Saccopteryx; species Saccopteryx leptura. The sequence continues at coordinate 369,201,488 of NC_089503.1, read as the reverse complement.
CTAGTCCCCCTCTCCTTCACTACACACCCCTGGCCCTGGTCTCCTCTCCACCCACCCTCAGACAGGTGGAGGCCATCCCTGTCTCAGAATCCCTGCTCTGGCTTCTCCTTCTCCCTGAAGGCTCCTCCCTTTGCTCAGAGCAGTGTGACTCCTCACTCCTCGGTCAGGTCTCATTGGGAATGTTACTCTATTTCAAATAGCAACTTCCTTACACACATGGGCACAAACACAAACACACGCTCCTCAAACTACCTCTCTAGTCCAAAACCCTGTCTCATTATTTGTATAACTCTGACCATGATTGGAATATGTTCGTTTATTTGTTCATACATATATGGTATATATATATTTCCACTGGAACATACATTTGCTGAAAGCAAGAATGTTATCTTTTTCACAACTACAGTTCCATCCTTAGAAAGGTGCTGGGAGTGTGTAGGTGGTCAAAATGCATTCACCAAATGAAAGAAAATGCCAACTTCAGTGCTTAGCACACCACAGGTGCTCAGCGCATGCCAGCTTCCATTTGATCTCCCCGTCTTCATCACGTCTGGGAAATTATAAATGCCATTGAAACTAAAGCTCGGATTTCTCCCAACACCACCAGTGTGCCACGCCTGCAAACTGGTCTGGGAGGTGGTGCCACCCATTTGTCGTCTGGGACAGACAGGAAATGAATCAGAAGCAAAGTGGGGAGCTTTGATGTCTACATGGTCTTACGTACATGGGATACTGATTTCAAGACTTTGTCTTTCTAAATGATGTTGGGTATTCAGACGATCAGATGCCCCCATATCAAACTAAATCCTTCTCAGAATAAAATGCAAATCATTCTGAGAGGAGCTTCTGCTTGGGATGAGCTGCCTTGCGCTCCATTGTCATGCGTGTTTCAAAGTTGGCTGCAAATGCAAACTTACAGATAAGTACAAAACAAAATTAACAGCTCATTTTCCCCTGGCTACACACCCTGCATTGCACAGATAAAAAGCCCACCGGCACAGTACTCCTCATAGCTGATCCACATGGATAATGTGTGCTCCTAGTGCTGGAGTGTATGACAGGATGTGGGCACCTGTGGACACCTGTATGAGTGGGCAGTCTGCAGGTGAACTTCTATATGCAAATAAAATCTGGATTTTTCAGGTTCAAACTAAACCTCAAAGGCAATGGAATCCTAACTGTCCATAAAATTGAAAAAGGACAGAAGAGTGTGTTAAAACTTCATGCCACTGGGGAAAAATGTGAGAGTTGGTCCCAGTGGTCTTGAATTTCATCTTCACTGCACGGCTGTCGCTGTTTTACAGAAGGTCATAGATCTTGTCTTAAAGAAGGAAAACACAAAATAGACATTCATTCTCTCAAGATTAAAGTTTTACTTTTCTCATTCACCAGATTGTGAACAGGAACTGGAAAGTTGCATAGAAGAGAATAGTTTAAAAAATAAAAATAGACTTGATTGAGGGAAGGACGGACCTATTCATGTTTGGAAGTCAAAGGAAAACACTACAGATCCATTTCACCATTTACTACATGCTGTGTCCTTCATTGCAAGAGGACACAGACAGTATTCTTAGTGCAGTCCACATCAGATTCTACTGTGGGAATCCTTGCAGTTGGTACCTGTAGTAACCTCATTTAAAATGTTATAAAGCTTTAAAACGACAGGAGTTTAAGGCAGTCAGTCATATATACCTCTTTATATATGTACATTAGTCACTCACGTACACGCTCACGCTTGTCCACACATGGATTGTAAGTGATAATTAATAGTATAATACTTGCTGGAATTTTACCATCACTGAATCATGTTTCGCATTCAAGACAAGGAGTAATGACAATAGAATATACATCATTGTAACCAGGAGCAAGAACATGTTTGTGCCTAGTGTGTTTACAACAGATGAGAAGCAATCACCTAAGAGTTCATCTGAAGAACATTATTATTCACCCATGGAGGATTTGACAGACATTTAGAGATCTTGTTTGTAACAGAATTTTCAATGCCACACTCAAGTTTTTGGCACTCACCTTCACAAACAAAAGGCTCTTTTACAAAGACCTACAGCTCCCTTCTGAGAAAGGTGTTTTCTGGCCCCAGAAAAGAGCACAGCTGGCCTGTGTTCAGGAAAAGCTAAAGGGATGGACAGGCAACATCCCCAGAAGCAAACCTCAGCCAGAGATGAATAGGGATTTGAAGTATAAATACCTTAGCTTCTTCATGACTTAGCTGGGGTCCTTCTGAGTCATGTTCCCATGGTCTCCTGAAGTTCCCACCCGACTTGAGCTCCAGCTGTCCACAGGGGTAGCCAGTTTGATAGCACACCTTTTAATAGTCTCATCCTTTCCTTGGCTCATTTCTCCCCTTTTCTCCTTTCCTGAGTTCACTGCCCACATAAACTATTTGGATTCTACACCTTATGTCAGGGTCTGCTTCCGGGGCAACCCAAGCTCAGACACTGTCCTCAGTCCTTATTGCTTCGTGAGTGTAATTTTTACTAGATGTTCTGGCACACGTAACCCTCGGCACTGATTTCACAGAAATGGGATCCTTACCAAAACCCACAAGTTTAGAAAAACCTCACAATTATTTATGTACTTATTTTAAAGTACAGTGTGTCCGTAAAGTCATGGTGCACTTTTGACCGGTCACAGAAAAGCAACAAAAGACAATAGAAAGTGAAATCTGCACCAAATAAAAGGAAAACTCTCCCAGTTTCATCCCTATTCAGTGCAGTTCAATGTGGGCTCATGCACAGATTTGTTAGGGCTCCTTAGGTAGCTATCCCGTATAGCCTCTACAGACTCATCACTGACTGATGGCCTACCAGAACGGGGTTTCTCCACCAAACTGCCAGTTTTCTTCAACTGCTTATCCCGCTGAGTAATGTTATTCCTATGTGGTGGTGCTTCATTATAAACATGCTGATATTCACGTTGCACTTTGGTCACGGATTCAAATTTAGCGAGTGACTTTTCTCTGTACCGTCCACATCTCGACTGGCATGGTCGTGGGCTGCTCCGCTGTATACACGGTGTTACATCATCATCTGCACATGCACACATGCTGCCACATCATCCTACAGAAACTGGGAGGGTTTTCCTTTTATTTGGTGCAGATTTCACATTTCTATCGTCTTTTGTTGCTTTCCTGTGACCAGTCAGAAGTGCACCATGACTTTACGGATACACTGTATAAGAATGCTATCTCAATAGCCTGACACCTGTAACAGTGGGATGATTCTGAAAACCAGCAGAACAACCGACTACAGAAAGCTATTTGGATAGAATTAGCGGTAATGGGTGACTAGCTGCTTATCTTTTTTTTTTTCCATTTACTACTCTGCACATACTTTGTCAGTATAGACAGTTCCCTGGATTTCATTCTTCTGTTCAAACATGTATTTGCTGGTTATATTCGACAGATATAGCCAATATACTTTTTTTTTAAGTGAGAGAAGAAGAAATAGTGAGACAGATTCCCATATGCAATCCAACTGAGATCCATCCCACAGCCCCCATCTGAGGCTGAAGCTTGAATCAACTGAACTGTTTTTAGCTCCTGAGGCTGACGTGCTCAGACCAACTGAGCTATCATTAGCGCCCAGGACGACGCTAGAACCAACTGAGCCACTGGCTGCAAGAGGAGAAGAGGGAGAGAAGGGGGAGAGGGTAGGAGGGAAAAGCAGATGGTCACTTCTCTTGTGTGCCCTGACTGGAAATCGAATCTGGTACATCCATTTGCTTGGCCGACATTCTATCTACTGAGTCAACGGGCCAGGGCCACCAATATTTCAAAATGAATATTTACTCAGCATGTTTTACCTGTTCAGCAATGACATTTTAAAACCTATTCTGTAATTCCCAAAGCTTGGTATTCTGTTGCAAAGATAAGGTTTCAACTTATGAAAAAAAATTTGAGGAAAATATTAAAAAGTGTTGAACCATGAAATTGTAATTAAAAGACTTCCGTTAAAATTCTCTAAACGACCAATGCTATAAAGTAATAGTAGTTTAAATGGAAGAAAAGTAAAAACAATTGTGTAAAAAGATACCTGGCAATGTCTTGGTTCCAGGATTCTATATTAAAGGAAAATCCTTAAACCAGTAGCTGAAGGCCTCAATTTCTTCTGTATGTACTTGAATGGTTTGGGGGAAACAGTGTTAATAGTCTCCTCAGTTATCAATCATTCATTCACTTGATCAGTTCATCAATTAATGTGATCCACTCCACCACCCTCTGCTTGAGTTCTGATGGGAGAGAAGGTCGAGTCAGTGCCAGAGGGGCTGGCTCTAGGGCTGACACTGTGAAACACTGAGCCCTAAGAGTGCTGCTTTCGTGACCAAAGTAATGAGAGTATTACTCTCCTCACCTGTGCACAGAGCCTGTGGTGGAAATCTGAACCTTGACAGAGACACAGGCAATCTCACGGAGGCCACAATAGCGATCAGTGATCACAACATCTCTTAGTCACTTAACATTCCTAGGATGAGGGTGAGTTGAGCAGCATATTAGCACTGGCTCCAACTCTAGAACTCAGCTCCTCTTAAGAATACTCTTTTCCCACTAGACAACATGGCCAAACCAGCTCCTTTGCATGCATGCTGGCTCTACTGGAGGCAGTGAGTTCTGTTATAACCTACCTGTGTTGAAGAAGGACCCGGTCCATTCTGCCTCGGTTTTGGGAAACACAGACACTGGTGGAGGTAGACCCAGGGCTCTCCCATCCAGATCCTTAAAGAGGTGTTTCAGACTTTCACAATCTGATTCAGGGCAGACCAGTGTTCCTAAATCTTTCCTGTAAAGACAGACAGAAAGCAACTCCTATTTCATGATAAGCAACAAGAAAGAAAACATATTGGTATTACTGATCTAATAAAAAATAAATTCAACAAGATGTTCTTATTAATAATGAGTTACATTGATAGTAAATAAAACTCTATAGAAAAAGTTATTTCCCAGTTATATGGTCAAAAAGAAAAATATTATTGATATTACTCGAATACATATTCTAGATAGAAAATCTTTATATAGATTGCTAATTTTCTAAGCAGTAAAATATAATAAAATGCTCCTAACTCTAATATCTATTAAAAATAATGTAATCATTTCTTTATGAAACTCTGGAGACTTGTAGTAGTTTAAGATTATCATTATAAATAAAAATTATATTTGTGCTATATGCAAACACAGCAAAAATAGATGTTCTTATTTATCAAATATCTACTGAAAACCTACCACGTACAGGCTGGGGAGTACTGTGGTGATAAATAGAGACGTGGTTCCTATACTTCCAGAATTTAGAACCAGGCAAGATATGTAAACAAATAATAGGCAAGTATAACACTGAATATAGAAAACTTATTTGCTTTCTCCTGGTCTAATACTTTTAGGTACCACTAATAATAATAATAATAATAAATATTTATTGTATCTCAATCATGTGTTAAGATAGTACAAATAATCAGATGCTAGTATCATTAGCTTTATAACTATTTCATCCCTTAGATATTACATGAACCTAAAGAAAATTGGACAGTAGGAGAAAAACAACAGAATAACCCAAATTGCATACCTAATAATGTGTAGGCACCAAAAGTGGCTCAGGAATGGATATTTCAAAGAGATAGGTATTGGGCCCAAAACATCAACTTTCCAATTAGGGTGATTTTTCTTGATTCTTTTCTTCTAACTCAAAGAGTTTTCCCCAATGTTGTGGGGAAGAAAAAAAAAAGCCCGTTTTCCCTGTTCCTGATTTTTCCCACTCCCTTTTATGACAAAAATAATGCCTTATCTAATTTTCAGATCCTTGAACAAAACTCTCAGTCCCATGTTCCACAGTAGTTACACCTGGTTGGAGCGCCAGTATCAGTCTAAGCCACTCCGTTCAGATCCAGGATTCCTGACGGCCCACTGGGCTCCTCCCCGCCAGCTCCTGCACCAGGGCTCCCAATCTTCCCAGGATTCCTGAGGGCCCCCCCCCCCCGCCAGCTCCTGCACCAGGGCTCCCAACCTTCCCAGGATTCCTGATGGCCCCCCCCCCGCCAGCTCCTGCACCAGGGCTCCCAATCTTCCCAGGATTCCTGAGGGCCCACCTGGGCTCCCCCCCCCACCCCACCCCCCGCCAGCTCCTGCACCAGGGCTCCCAATCTTCCCAGGATTCCTGACGGCCCGCCCGGGCTCCTCCCCGCCAGCTCCTGCATCAGGGCTCCCAATCTCCCCTCTGAAGAGTATGACACTCTACTCCATAGAACATGCAAAATTAAGATAAATGTTTTCCAGAAATTAAAAACATCCCAAAGAAGTATCTCTAATAAAGATAAAATGATAAAACAATATTAATAAAAATTGCACTGCCTCACCTCTGCCCTTTCTGTCAGCCAGAGAAAGTCACACAGCTGAGACCAGACTCGAGAGAGAAGCAGCCTCTGCCTCTTTAGTGAGAGAGACTGCAATCACCACACATCATAGCATACACAGCACACGGACGTAGGAGTAAAGAATGGGGGTCATCCAATTCATCTAACATATCTTCCCAGAAGGGCTTATTTTTATTTCCATTGATGATTTTATTCTTTTTTAAAACATACGTAAGGATTTGAAGAACTGTCAAATACTTCATCGATATGACTTATTATATATAAATATTTATACTAAAACTAGTAGCACCTGGTTTGTAAAGGAGAAAAGTAGAACTTGTTTCTATCTTTGATCTTCAGCATTTTGGTCCTCTCTGCTGTTATAGGAGGAACGAGTCCAGTGTTCTCTGTGTTGGGCAGAATGCAGACATCTAGGTCATTGCTATAGCAACTCTTCACGAAACTAGAAAAGGTGACATCTGAAAAAAGGTTTTAAAATATTGTAACATTAGATCATGTAAACTACTAACCACAAAAACAGTCTATACAACTAAACAACGTAGCTACTCTATGTGCAGGAATAAATTTAAGCTGTCCAGACTAGTTCCAGATATTTATATAAATTTTGACTTAAATAGTTGTAATTCTTTAAGACATGAGTGTTGTGTGCAAAATAGAAGAAAGAACATGCCAACACATAGATCGGAATCCAATAGGAAGTGAGTACGATATTACAAAAGCGATCCAACAGAAGGTCAACTGCATTGGCAGTTGTATAACTTTGATTTTATTCCTGGCTACTCCGGCAACTAGTAAACAACCTCAGTTAGATTCAATTTATGCATCTATGCTTCCTCCTTTGTGTAACAGGAAAAATAATACCTAGGAGAATTTTCATATATAATCAAATTAAATAATTGCTGTGAAAGCTCTTCAACATATATAAAGCAGTCATCTTTTAAAGACATCACTCACTGCTTTATAAACCATCACTGTGGTTATCAATACCCAGCAGGTGGTCAATTGTATAACAAGCACTAGATTACACTGCACCCTTTTGTTGATGTAATTCCAGAATGCTATTAACAATTCTACACACAGCTATATAAAGCTACACTGAATAAGCTCAAACATCCTACCTAGAAGTTTCATGATTCCTGAAATTACATGGCCACTTCTCACTTTGTGCCATGGTTCCTGAGGCCACCGATTTGGTTTGGCAGTGAATACAGGCCACAGAATACCAACTCGACCCCCTCTTGGGTTGGAAGGAGCTCGGTCCGTTAATGTCAAGTTGGCAGAGTGAGGTTTAACCTTGTCCTGGATGCAGTCAAAAGAGGAGCTAGTGGCCACGATGACTGAATTCCTAAGTACAATCTGCTCCTTTCCGATGGAGTGCTGTGCAACAGAGGACACATATACGGTTGCCAAAAGACCGATAGCATTGTCCACCAGAGAGACGTTCTCTATCTCCACGCTGTTCTCCACATGGAGCATGGCACCGTAGTCAAAGTTCTTGAAAGCCAAAAAGCCAGAGATTCTAGTACAGTTGCCAAGCCCACTTTCCTTATAAAGGTGAAGACCGTGAAGGCTTGAGTGGGCCACATTGTCAGACCAAAGAGCTTCAAGAGAGGAACACCTCTGGCCTCGGAGATGAAAGCCAAGTCTCTCTGATCCTGCCACAACATTCCCATGGAGGTTGATGTCGTTCGCCTGGTTCACTTTGATTCCTGCCACCCAGACAGTGGACCACGCTGATTGTGTCGTCAGAACCACAAGGTTATTAGAGAGAGAATAGGCCTGACCCTCCAAATCAATGCCATGGCCGACTGTGCTAAACACTACAGTGTCATTGAAACTGATTCCGTGACTGGCAACTGCATGAATGCCACCGCCGCAGCTCTGGTGCAGAGTAGAAGATATTATCCAGGATCCTGCCGACACGTTAGTGAATTCAACGGAGGAGAACAATGGTGACCCAAAGTTCTGAATTTCTACATTGAAAAGTTGAAGGACACCTGAAAACAAAAGGTATATTATTAGCTACTTTTTTCTTTCCCACAAAAGGCAGAAGGATGGTTCATTTATTGGCAGTAGAATATGTAGATTTTTCATTAAAATGTCATCATTTATTCTCAGCACCAGCACAATAGTTCATGCCAGTGAGTCTCACTAACAAAATATGAGTCTTTAGAATATGTCAGTAATGCCTAACACGGGTTTCATGTGCAGTTTGAAAAGTCTGGTAATGGATAGGGAAAGAGGAAAGGGAAGACAGAGGAAAGGGGGTGGGCACTGGAGCTGACACCTCGCTTAGAGACCCATGCATCTCCCCGCAGGTACAAATGAAGAGAAGATGGATTCCTGGGAACTCACCTCAAAATCCTGCCCCTTTCTCTATCTCAGCGACCCCATGTGACAAGGTCAGAATCATCCCCACAAAGATAATGTATGAACAAATATAATGGCCAACTCTATAAAACATTTTTTTAAGTGAGAGGAAGGGAGAGAGAGAGAGAGAGACTCTTGCATGTGCCCCTACTGAGATCAAACCCAGGACGTCTACACACTGGGTTGATGCTCTATCCACTAAACCAACTGGCCAGCACTAAAATTTTAAACATTTCTCAAGAGTGTGATATAAGTAAAATTTTTACTTCTGTTCAGCATATATGCCAAAATGTGACATTCATGACATGCTTTTTGATTAAGATATGATAGAGAAAATAAAAATTTTTTAAATCATTTTAAGGCCCTGGCCAGTGGATCAGTGAATATTGTGTCAGTCCAGCGTATGGACGGTCTAGGTTCAATTCCCAGTCAGGGCACACAGAAGAAGAAACCATCTGCTTCTCCTCCCCTCTCCCTCCCCCTTCCCTCCTTCTTCCTCTCAGCAGCCAGTGGCTCCATTGATTCAAGTTTGGCCCCAGGGCACTGAGGATAGCTCCACTGGAGTGCATCAGCTTTAGGTGCTAAAAAATAGCTCAGTAGGTACTGGAGCATTGGCCCTAGATGGGGTTGCCAGGTAAATCCCGTCAGGGCACATGTGGGAGTCTGCCTCACTATCTCCCTTCCTCTCACCTAAAAAAAAAAAAAAAAATTAAATAAATAAATAAATAAAATAATTTTAAAATCCTGCATTTTTATCTTAGCCACACTATATTCTCTGTTTTATCCTCATAATGAAATTTTCTACATCTTTTATATCAGGAAAGGTTCATGAATTACTTAGTCCTACCAGCAATTTCATTTGAACTATTTTAAGTAGAAATTATTAAAACACAGTATAAAATATACCCATAGGTTGATTTAAAAATGTAATGAGCACTAATATGTCAGAGTGTATACTCTTTTTTTTTTTTTAAAGAACAAGTAAATTTAATTACTTTATTTATTCATTTTTAGAGAGGAGAGAGAGACAGAGAGGGAGAGAGAGACAGAGAGAGAGGAGGGGGGAGGAGCTGGAAGCATCAACTCCCATATGTGCCTTGACCAGGCAAGCCCAGGGTTTCAAACCGGCGACCTCAGCATTTCCAGGTTGACGCTTTATCTACTGCGCCACCACAGGTCAGGCAAGAGTGTATACTCTTGACAGAATAGATAGTAACATGATTATAGGGAGAAATGGGATAAATTTGTAACTATCTGTGTAATTCTCATATAGCACTCATGATATACCAGGCACTGGTTAATTATACACATACAGGGGTGGGTAAAAGAAGGTTTATAGTTGTTCATAGCAAAAACACAATAATTAATAAATAATAATTTAAGAATAAACTCTGTGTTTCATATACTCACAACTGTAAACCTACTCTTGCCCACCTCATATATATAAATTTCCTGACATAAGACATAGCAGACCCCAGGGAAAGAATAATAGAAATTTAGAAAAAGACAAAATGCAAGTGTTCATTACATCATCTACAGTTTCAGAGGGCAGGAAATTTCGCAATTTATATATATTTACTATATTTATATGTATTTATATATTTTAGGCACATTAATTTATATATATATTAGGCATATAATATATATTATATAGATACCATATAAACTTTAAATTTTCACAAAAGTTTAAGTTGTTATCCCCATTTTACAGAGAAGAAAACTGAGGCAGAGAGGGTGAAGTAACACACTAGAACTTGGACCGAGGTGTACAGATGGAGAGGCTGTCTTATTAACCCCATGCAGGCACACGCAGAAGAGTGGGGGACACGGTGGAATCAAAGGAAGAACTTTATGTTAGGAATCAGGGGACTGCGTGGTAGCTACGTGCCAATATTAGTCATGTGCCCCTAGCTAGCTTAGACATCAATGCTGCACTTCACTTCTTTTCTTTTTCTTTCTTTTTAAAAATAGTTTAAAACACTACTGCCCAAGATAAACTCAGAAGAGATTTCTCTCATTAAAAACAGAGGTGTAATAGTGTTTTGGTCATAGTATTGAAAGCTCAAAGGTAGTCCAGTGGAAACCTGCCACCTTCCCTACTCCCCTTTCATAGACCAGAAACGGGAACCCTTGCAAATCAGCTGCTGTGAAGAGCCAAGCCCTTGTGAGGACAGATCAAGTGTCTTTCTTTGTGGCTAGACAATAGGATTTCAATATATCTAAATTCTCATGACACTGATTGAGAAGCCTTGGCTAGATGGTCTGAACACCGTCACCAAAGGATAAAACCCAAAGCTCTCTGTCTGGTGCTGTCACTTTGGAAGTAACTTACAGTGTCCCTCAGCAATAGCGCACCGCTGAAAGGGCTGCCACCCCCGTCTCCACGTAGAACTTTGGCACAAAGGACACCAAAGTTAGTGTGAGTCCACACACAAATCCCTCATTTTGTGGATGGGAACATGGTTCTAGAAGTCAAGGCAATGTGTCAATATTATTTTCATTAGTGTTTTTTTTACGTCATACGTGCATAGTTATAATTAATTGTTTTAAATTGCACAAGACTAAAAATGAACACCCCATATGTAAAATGTCTTATGCATTTAGACAGAGACTTCAGCAATGATCTTGTTCACTGCTATTTTTCCTTTGAAAATCACACTTCTGGGTACAAGTTGCTGGATACAGCTGGTCAGAAGGAGACTGACAGAGGGCTTTGGTTTAAAAGTAGGAACTGAAAGCTCTGTTCTGCTTTTCTGCCCCACGACCACTGAACGCCCATCACTGGCGTCCTTGACCTGCACCTGCTGTTCCCACCTGACCCAGACTCCGGCGTACATTACAGAAAGAGGCAAAGGTTGTTTAAAGACAAACAAACATATATTGAACACATTTCATCCTAATGACAACCCTGTAAAGGACGCTGCATCATTATTCTCATTTTACAGTTGATGAGAGTGAGACCCAGAGGATTGAGTAACTTACCATAAGTCACACAGTTCATCACAAGTCAGGATTCAAACCTGGAAAGTTTTGCTCCAGAATCTGGAGCAAACATTTATCCATGCTACAAAACCATACAACCCTGTGGACATCCTTGTTTTACTGATAATGAAAATGAAGCTCAGAGGGGTTAAGAAACCTGTCATAATCACACGGCTAGCAACTGGTAGAGGCAACATTTGAATCCCAGTCAGCTGGATTTCATGGTCTTTTCACCACTGGCTGCAAGTTCAACCCTGAGGAGGCCAAGAGACTTCAGACAGCTCTCCGCCCCTCAGGGCCAAGGGCAAGAGGGAAGCAAGGATGGTTTACAAACATGCTCACCCTTAGGACTGCTGACCCATCTGCTCCTGTTTCTTTATAGTATACCAGAAGAGCAGGGGTCTAGGCATGAGTGTGAGTTCTGCCTGTTTCCCTGTCTGTAAATTACTGGACCTCTTCAAGTCTCTCATCTTCAGTTCTAAGACAGAGGTAGGAATACTGTTTTGATCATGGGGATTAAAACACTTAGCACGGAGTAAGGGCTTAATAAATGGCTATTAGTGATTATCATCTTGGTGGTTGTCAAAGCAGACTCTGACCAAAACTTGTAAGTAAACTGAATTTTGCAGCTCCGTATAAATAATCTTTTAAAAGACATCAAAACAAATCTCATGTTAAAATTTGCATAGGGATTTCTATATCTGATAGGTTAATAGGTTCTTGGGCAAAAATATCACGAGACATTTTGTAGTCCCTGAAATGCAAAGGTTCTTAATACCATGCAGGAGCCTAAACTAGATTCTGGGACAGGTAATAAAACATCAGTGGAAGAGCTAGTAGAATCTGAATAATGCTTAGAGTTCAGTTAACAGTAATGTAACAATGTTAATATTCTGGGTTTGACAAATGTACCAGTTATGTCAGATACTAACAATAGGACAGATTGGCTGAAAGGTACACAGGAACTCTCCACACCATCTCTGCAACTTTTCTATAAATCTAAAATATTTACAAAATTAAAAGTTTATTTAACAAGGGCTTCAGAATCAGGATCAAATGTGAATGTCACTTCTGCCACTGTCTAGCTGGATGGCTTTTCTTCGTTTATTGTATTCATTCACATTTATTGAGCATCTAATACATAGCAGTCACCATACTGGGAAAACCTAAACTTATCCTCAAGGAGTAGACAAGCTCATGACAGAATTTTACAAATAAGCAGCCAATTTTATTATGTACTCTGTTTCCTTGTCCATAAAAGTGTCTCTCTCATGGGGATATTAGGATTAACTGAGAGAAAATGGGCATGAAAACCAGCATTGATTCTGGTCCATAAGAAGCATTCAGTCTAGGTTCTCTAGCCTTTCCCCTGGAGATGATTTAAAAAACACCATGGATCACAGAGATCTAGATAACAGGACAGCAAATCCTAGAGCGAAGGGGGGAGGGAGTTAAGAGGAGGGGGGCAAAGGAGGTATAAAAAAAGACACAGGGGTGGGGGTGAAGGAGTTATATTCAGTGGGACACTTGCATCCATGTAAACACAATAGATTAAAATTAATAAAACAATTAAAAATATGGCCCTGGCCGGTTGGCTCAGTGGTAGAGTGTCGGCCTGGCGTGCAGAAGTCCCAGGTTCAATTCCCGGCCAGGGCACACAGGAGAGGCGCCCATCTGCTTCTCCACCCCTCCCCCTCTCCTTCCTCTCTGTCTCTCTCTTCCCCTCCCGCAGCCAAGGCTCCATTGGAGCAAGGTTGGCCCCGGGTGCTGGGGATGGCTCCTTGGCCTCTGCCCCAGGTGCTAGAGTGGCTCTGGTCGCAACAGAGCAATGCCCCGGAGGGGCAGAGCATCGCCCCCTGGTGGGCAGAGCGTCGCCCCCTGGTGGGCATGCTGGGTGGATCCCGGTCGGGCGCATGCGGGAGTCTGTCTGACTGTCTCTCCCTGTTTCCAGCTTCAGAAAAATTAAAAAAAAAAAAAAAAATTAAAAATAAATATAAAAATAAAAACCCGTGGATCAATCAGCAATGTCAGAGGTTCAGGACCAAGTCAGTCTTGCTGTTGGTTCACCTCTGGGTTGGTGTTTAACTATAAGAATTGGCCATCTGTTCCGCTCCTCTGACCATGCTTCAGCTTGGCCAGCAGTTGAAGTTAAAAGAGGTCCTACCTTGCTCCCAATTCCCCATGTCCATCAGCTTCAGGATTGTGTTATTTCCCAGTAAGACCGGGACTCAGACTTTCTTTTAGTCTTCTTGAGCAGAACTTCTCATCTCAACATTATGGACATTGTGGAGTAGATAATCCTCTCTTGTGGGAGCCTGTCCCATACTCATTGTAGGATAGTTTCCCACTAGATGCCAGAAGTGCCCACCACCACCACCAAAGTTGCCAAGTGACAAAACATCTCCAGATATTGCCAAGTGTCCTTTGGGGTTGGTGGGGGGCAGCAAAATCACTTCTGTTGAGAATTGATGGAGTGACAGCTCATGGAGAGAAGTCTTGTTTTATGGACCAGAAATCCCAGACTTTCAATTTAAGGTCCAAACATTTCCCTTTATCATTCTGGTGAAACAGACATGCCAACAGAAAGTGTTCCATGTTCTGTATATTTGGGAAGTGGTCAGAGCCTTCGTGCCAGGCTTTCTCGGAGCCTTTACTGTATTCACGTGCTAGTGACTTTCTAAGATAGAGCCACAGGGATAGCCTTTCCCAAATTTATCTGACTACGAAACAAACTTTGAAATAATACTGAAGAAATGCAAGTTTAAAAAATAAGGTACTAATCAAATTATTCTGTGGCATTTCAAGAGCTGGAATGTGGAAAAAACGAGAGAGAATGAACTGATCCTTAAAGCAGTCTAGAATGTAGAAATCATTTCTATTTAAATTTTCACTCTTAATTTATAGCATGCACTGAAGCCTGCCATCAGATACAGCATGCTACTGGGAAAGCGTAATAGAAATTCAGGAGAGAGATAAAACTCAAGTGGTCATTAAATCATCTATAATTTCAAAGCAGAGGAAATTTCACATCTGCTGAAGATGTTTTCTTTGAGGTAAAAATGTGCATATGCGCTGATCGCTAGTATATTATTCTAACATCACGCTGATAATTAAGCACAGATTAGGACTGAAAATTCAGAGCTTCTCAGAGCACAGCGGAGCCCTCTAACGTGAACATTTTGTTTTATAAAGGAAAATTCTCACCGTTGGAATTTCTAAGTGCCCTAGATGACAAGGAAGCTCCAATTGGTAACACTTAGCAACTTAAAGTTTCATTTACCTGAAAACTTTTCTCCGTTGGACTTCCGGAAGGACCCCACAAGTAGTCTCCCCTTACATGAGGCATCAGGCTGGATTTGTATATTTCGGGTCAAGAGTCCAACCTCAGCAGCCAAACGAATATGTCGGCCATCCTCTAAGACATGTACAGTTCCTGGGGCAAGAAGAGTGGGGGAAGGAAAACTTTTAGAAACCTATTTCAAAACTCACCAGCTGGAGACCCAGGGAACCTGCCAAATGAAAGCACTGCTTTCCCCTCCGTGGTCCTGCCGACATTAAGGGCCGCTTTTCCTCCGGCGTTCTCGTTCTCAGCAAACGTCAGCTGAGAAATGAAAAGCCTGTTTACCTGGGTCTCTTTGGGATCAGAGTGAGCGTGCTTCAGCAAGAATTCACTTCTCCTCAATAACTATGGGCACTGGGACAGGTTACCAGGTGCGGGGACATTGTCCAATTAGTGGGGGTCCCCAACCTCCTTCCTTAAATTCATCCGTGTGAGACAGGCTTTGGCTGCACATTGTGCAGTGCTTCCATGAGAGTGAGGAGTCCCAGAGCAACAGAGGCAGGGACAGAACTAACGCAGCTTTGTGTGGGAATCGAGGGGCAAGAAGCAGCAGCAGCAGCGTCCTCCTGGCGTGGGTCTCACCTCACGCCTGCGCGGAGGGCGCTGAACAGCCGGCGCTGGTGTGGTTCCCGCCCTCCACGTGTCCCACCGGGCACTTGGCTGGCAAGGATAGCTGCAGATTTCTCTCTTCTCGGCCATTTTTGTTTTTTTAAAAGAGAAATCATCTTTGGAATTGTGATTTAAACACAGTTTTAGGTATACACCTGTTGAAAACAGGTATTTTCCTTTCTCAAATCTTAGACAAAAAGAGATTCCCTAACCCCTCTCTTTCATGTCTTAAAACTTATTAGCTGTATTTCCTATATTAGATGTATTTATATTTATTACACTGAAGTAGGAAATGTATGGTTATGGTTATTTACTATTTATGTACAATATATTTTAACTGTGTATTGTGTATAAACATACTCAGCACTTTTATTTTTTCACTAAAGGCATTAGGCTTTTTTCTGGTAGCAGTAGTAATCAAAACATAAAATGACCTTTCTGTCAGGAAGGACACATTCCTAAGTATGGAAAAAGCAGTCGTTATTTACAATAACTTCCACGTTCTAAATAGTGTGATTCAGGGTGCCAGGAAATGACCTGGAAACTCGGTTCCCATGAGATTTATTCTGTCCTAGCCATGAAAATGTCCAAGTGACCTCCAACAAGAGCCACAACCCTTCTGCTTGCTTCTAGACTTGCCAGTATAAATGAAAAGTTAAAACATTCCCTCACATTGAAATATGTTTAATTAGTCAATAAAATTAGTGAAGGGATAGAGATCATGTGTTCTAGGATGAGTCGAGGACAACCGTAAGGGACTGGCCGTCTCCTCTGCGCGGTGATGGGCTCCAAGGCCCCAGGCGGGAAACGGTCTTCCTGGCTCGTTCGTTCCCCTGAGCCCACCAAGCAAAGCGTACCAATGTGCCGATGTCTGAGCCGTTCCTGGATCCTGACATGGTGGCCCTTGACTTCTTTCACAGTGAGGACTTCCGCCTCATGAGGCTCATAAGAAGAGGAGCTAAGGACGATTTTGTCGTGGGGTCGCCAGTCTACCGTGTCTTCTACTATAATTCTGTAACGACATAAAGATGGTATCAAGTAATTTGGCAATGCAACACTGATCACCTGCTTCCCTTCATACTGCGAAGGAAATGCTCTGCCACCAACAATTCCCCCCAGGGAGGTCAAAGAAAAACGTCCAAGTCAAGACGGAGACCAAAGGCTTTTGCAAAAAGTTTAATGCTAACAGAGTCAATCTTCTGGCTTACATTTACCATATTTCCCCATGTATAAGACACTCCCATGTATAAGTTGCACCTTAATTTGGGGGGCTCAAAATTTGGAAAAAAAAATGTATTAAAGTTATTGAACTCAGGTTTTATTCATCATAAAATTCATACAACTCCTAATCACTGTCAAAACTCCCATCCATTAGCTTGTCCTCATCTGTGTCTGACGACGAATCACTGTCTTCAACAATGAGCGCAAAAACAAGCGTGAAAAAGCGGGAAATGCAAGTATAAAAACTACAACTGCTGTAATAAGATGCACCCAGTTTTTAGATTCTAAATTTTTTGAAAAAGTGTGCATCTATACATGGGGAAATATGGTATACAATACAGGTGTAGCAAAGATATTCTGTGGCGAGTAAGTATAAGAAAAAGGAACAAGAAAGAATAAAATTTGCAGAGTTTATATATTCCATCTATATGTGATTTCCTAAAATGGAAATCTTCCTCCCTTATCGGCATCCAGTAAAATAATAAAGGTATTTCAGAAAGGATTATTTCTTAAAATTTCTGAAGACCTATACTATAATTTTAAGACAATTTATTATCATCCATTAAAGCTCATACTTTTATGATCAGACAGATACAGTATGGATCCTACAGGTACCACTTACTAGCTGTGTGACCTGGAAGTCACTAAATCTTTTCTGAGTGTCCTATCTTCATTTGAAAGGTGACAATATGTAAAGCCTCCCTCCAACATCCCAGTGCTCCTGTAGGAATAAAGGTATACACTCCCTGGATGTTCTCTGCCCTGTGCAAGTACTGTGCACATAATATGCAACAATGAGGCTCTTGTTCGTTTTTGTTTGTTTTTTAACTCACATTTAATAAAAATTTGGTTAGTCTTTCACTGTCACCTAGTTTTTCCTAGTGAATATGTCTGTTTTATTCTCAGTTTTCACTTTTTACTAACTTCAATGCCATATGTTTATTTTAATTACCTGCCTCTTTTGCTAATGTCTATATTTTACCAAGTTTTGAAAATAGATTTTCCTCTATCTGAAAATATCCATCCAGGTAACAGGTCCATGTGAAGGCCATTCAATCATGCCACATTTATTGATTGAGCAACTAGTATGCACCAGGCATTAAGGTGGGCACTAGAAATATAATGATATATAAAACATATTTCATTTGCATATAAAAAAGACAACTTAGATTTTAACTAGTAAACATCCTTAAAGATTCTACTATGTGAATGGGGAATTCAGAGATGTCTATTAAATAATATTGACACCAAAACAGAAATAAATTAAAAGGGGTCATTTGTGGGTCAATGGTATGACTCTATTATGAACCAAAGATTATAATTACATCAAAGCTGTGTGCTTGAGGTTAGAAAAAAAGAGAGTCAGAGAGAAAGACTTGTTAATTTTAAGGAAAGAATTTGGAGTCTTATTTTTGTTCCTGCTTTTCTATGGCGTCCTAGAAAACTCACAGCTATAGAATATTAGAACAACCACTAACTTTTAAAGGCAAGGGAACTAAGATCCAGAGAGATTAAGTAACAAAACTCAAGAACAGATAAATGAATGGAATCAGAGGTTGAACTATGACCAAAGGAAGACTCCTGATCAAGTGCAAATACTTTTAATTAAATAACATTACCTACCTGTCTGACTCTTAGTTCTTCACCGGCTAAATGATAATGAAAAGCAACACTACCACATATCATAATGATATCATGATAATCAATAAAATTATGAAAAGTTTATAACCCATACAGTGAAATATCATTCCATTCAGCCATTAAAACGTACACTGTAGCAGAGCAATGAATTACAAAGAATTCTGTTCATTACGTATTGATTGGGAAAAAAAGCAGGATATAAAACAATAGACATCATTTAACAAAAATAATACATGCACAGAAAACAGAAGACAAGAAAGATGTTCATTGACATGGTTCATTAAAATGTCAGCTCACCAGCCTGACCTATGGTGGCACAGTGGATCAGGCATTGACCTGGAATGCTGAGGTCGCTGGTTCGGGACCCTGGGTTTGCCCGGTCAGGGTCAGGGCACATATGTGAGTTGATGCTTCCTGCTCCCTACCCCCCTTCTCTTTCTCTCTCTATCCCTCTCTCTTTGTCTCTCTTCTCTAAAATAAATAAATAAATAAATAAATATAATTTTTAAAAATGTCAGCTCACCTATATAACTAAACAAAAAAAAATTGTTTTCAACTACCTGGCTAAGCTTGCTTTGGTAGGTAGTGTAAGAAAAGAGTTTGGGTTTTTATGAAATATTTCCTCATTATCTTTCACTCTAATGTTCTTCATAAAATATATCAATTATAGACAAATAAATTTAGATCTTGAATTCTGTTGTTAAAAGTTCATAAAGGGGTCTAAGTGAAATCTTCCCCCCATAACAAAAGATTAGAAAGAGTTACTAAACTGACTGTTAACATAAAGAAGGTTATAAATTAATGTTTAAAGAAATGATTTGACTATTTTGTTGTTTAGTTACTACTGTACTAATATCAACTTGCTGGATTGGATAATGTTCTATGGTTATGGAAGATAACATTAGGGAACACAGAGCAAAGGATGTGTGAGAACTCTTATTTTTACAACTTCTTGTGAGTCTTAAATTATTTCACAGTTTTTTAAAGGTTCAAAAAGGCTATCTATAAAATGAATACACTATGATAATTATACAGTATTCATATAAACTCATTCAATACTCTTCTGCAGGACTGGCACTAAGACATGCTGTTTTTAATATTTATAATATGTACAGCACAAGCAATAGAATCAAATAAACCAGGGTAAAATCCAGCCTCAGGAACTTCCAGCTTTATGAACTTTAAAAATTGACTTAACTCCTCTAGCCTCAGTTTTCATGTCTGTAAAATGCAGATAATAATAGTTAACTTGCAGCACTGAGAGATTTAAATGAGATAATGTATGTAAAATGCTTGGTAGAGGCCTGACATATAGCCAGTCCTCATGATAAGAATTCAATAAATGGTAGCTAGTTAATTACCATGGGTAGTTTTAATTAATAAAATTGAGTTTCTTTCAAAATAGCCTGTAGCTCAGACTCTGGAGGACGGTTTTTTAACACAGTCTTATAAGAAAAATCCATTCATATGGTTCCTGCCAAATTCTGACTTGCTAACCTGATAATAACTGAAGTTTCTCATTGATCCCTATTTACCTACCTCACAAAGCCACTTGGGTATGAGAAAGGCACTTCAAACTCAACAAGACCAGATCTGGATTCATAATCTTTTCCCCAGAATTCAGTCCTCTTACTGACTCAGTGCCACCATCTGTCTATACAAACCAGAAACCGAGAAAGCATCTCTACTATAGATTTTATCTCCTGCCTTGAAATCTGTCCACTTCTTTTCCTTGTCATCTAGCTCCTAACAAGTTACACTTTCTCATGATTGAATCTAAGTGGTGTCCCTAGATCCATTTTTGACTCTGTCTGTTGTCTACATTATACCTAGAATGATTTCTTTTCTTTTCTTTTTTTAAGATTCAGAAATGTGATTGTGAGCCCTAGCTGAGTAGGTCAGTTGGTTAGACTAGCATTGTGCCAATACACCAGTGGTTGGCAAACCTCGGCTCGCGAGCCACATGCAGCTCTTTGGCTCCTTGAGTGCAGGCACAAAGACCAGCTTAGGAGTCCCCTAATTTAGTTAATAACAATGTACTTACCTATATAGTTTAAGTTTAAAAAATTTAGCTCTCAAAAGAAATTTCAATCGTGATACTGTTGATATTTAGCTCTACTGACTAATGAGTTTGCCGACCACTGCAATAAACCAAGGTTGGAGGTTTGAGCTCTGGTCAGTGCATGTATGAGAGTCAACCAATGAGTGCATAAATTGGTTGGAACAACAAATCAATGTTTCACTCTTTATTTCTCTTTCTCCCTTCCTCTCTTTCTAATAAATCAATACATACATTTTTTTAATGTTTTAAAAACAAAGAAAGAAACGTGATTATAAGTGCTACCTCCCATCCATAGAACCCTAAAAAAACTGCACGATGCTCTTAGGAGACTGAAAACTAAAATTATTGGTATTACCAATGAATCTAGCCCTGACCCCTACCTACTACTTGGAGCCCTATCGTCCTGACTTCTGCTCTCCACATTGGCCACCCTAGCGTTCCTCCACATTCTTTCTGTCCGTCCTTCCTCCCATCACAAAATCTCCTCTGGGGCCTCGGCTTTTCAATCACCTGCCCTTGACTCCTCCGCTATCAAGTTCTAAACCATGAGGCTAGTCCCAGCGTCATTTCCAGGCTCCAGTTCTCTCCTCTCTGTCTTTTTCAGCAGCAGCAACATCCTCTTCCAGGATGACTCCCTATCTTTTCCCCCGAGCCCTAAATGACACATTCACTTGTCTTCTTGACAACTCCACTTGGTGTCTCCCACTTAGCATGCCCTTGCCATCCGTCACCCTGATGCATCCGTTCCACTCCCAGTCTTCCCACCTCAATGCATGTTTCCATCCACCCCAGCCTTCAACACATCGGCATGCCCAGACCCCTCAATCTCCACTGCCTCCTCCACAGTCCCAGCCACTGTGATTTTTAGCCTCAAGTGGCTTCCTAAAGGACACTCAAAGTTTCTACTTCTGTCTCCACAGTTCGTCACCAACATAGCAGCCACAGTGGTTTTTGAAACACAAATCAAATTTCAACCATTTTATACTTCTGCATAAATACTTCTGTGGTCTTTCCATTTGACCTCTCAGAGCTGAACAAGGTCCCCCGTGACCTGGCATCGGTCCTGTCACACAGCTCTCTCCTCTTCTCCCTCTGCTCCAGCTATCGTGAATTCCTGTCTGTCCTCCAGCCCCAAAGGCCACCTCAGGGACAATGCTAGATGTCCCTCCTCCACTGAGCACTCTTGCTCCTTCCACTGAACAGATGAATCCCGCTTCAAATCTCAACTCAACTTTCTTCTCTCCAGGGAGATCTAAAAGGGACCATGCTGTAAAGAACATGATTTCCTAACCCCTTTTGTCGTACCTCTGAAAGTAATGCAGAATAATATTGAATGTAAACTGTGATGGAAAAATTAAATACATAAATACATACATCAATAATAAATAAAAGGGAACTCTGCATATTCCCAACTAGTTTGGGTCATACTACCCAGCTTATTTCCTTCCTTTCACAATTGGCAACTATGCCGTTTCTATTTCTGTGTTTGAGGATGATCCGTCTCTCTCCACTGCGATATAAACTCCTGGAAAACAATGATCCCTTCAAATGTGCCTCTGCCTCTCCTGGGCTTACAACCTAGCACATGGGAAGTACTCGATTATCTGTTGAGTGACTGAATGCTATTCAATCCAGCAGGCGCCCACTTTCCGCACACACCTGCCCCCACTGAGCTTAAACAAAGTCCCACTCCTCATTCCGTTCCTGCCTCTGAAATCACTCTTCAGGGAAACCTTCTCTAACCGCCACTACTCCTCAAGTTTCCATATTTGTAATTTTTCAGAATCTTACAGAGACCTCCTCCGTAGCATTTATGACATATGCGATTTTACATTTACTCTCTATTTGTTTAATTAATGTTGATGGCAGAAATCAGGTCAGTTTTTACTTATTATCTCCAGACCATCATTCCTTATTTAGCACAGGATATAATTTGACAAAAATTGTGTTGAATAAATAAATAACAATATTAAAATAATTATAAAAGTAATAACTATGAAGAAATTCTGTACATAAAGTAAAGCACACCAAAGCAGTAGCTGTCACCTCGCCACCAGGAATCCTTGCTATACTGTGTGTCCTTCTAAACATTTTTCTATCTACACTGATGAATACCTAAATATTTTATACAAAACTAAACTAACATATAATATTATTTCCTGACTAATGCTCACATCGCCTCTACTTTGTCTACTTGGAATTCACTTTTTTTCACCTTTGCCAATTTAAAGTTAATAAATGATATTTAATTTTGTGTTAACATTTATTTTAATTTCAGGTTTCTTTTTGTTTTTTTGAAGGGGGGGTTGTTTGTTTATTTGTTTGCTTCTTCTTTTCCAAGTGAGAGGAGGGGAGAAAGAGAGACAGACTCCTGCAGGCACCTCAACTGGGATCCAACTGGCAACCCCTATCTGAGGCCATGCTCACAACTGATCTATTTTTAGTGCCTGAAGTGGAGGCTCCAGGGAGCCATCCTCCGTGCCTGGGCTGATGCGCTCAAACCAGTCAAGCCATGGCTACGGGAGGGGAAGAGAGAGAAAGAGAAAAAAGGGGGAGATGGAGGGAAAGAGAAGCAGATGGTTGCTTTCCCTGTGTGCCCTGACTGGGAATTGAACCTGGATATCCACATGCCAGGCCAACACTCTACCACTGAGCCAACCAGCCAGGGCTTGTTTTTTGTTTTATTTTGTTTTGTTTTAAGTAAGAGGCAGAGAGATAGAAAGAGAGACTCCCACATGCTCCCTAACCAGGATCCACCCAGCAACCTCCATCTGTGGCAGATGCTTGAGTCAACCAAGCTATCCTCAGTGCCTGAGGCTAATGCTTGGACTCATTGGCTGCAAGAGGGGGAGAAAGAGAAAAGGAAGAGAGAGAAAAGAGAAGCAAATGGTCACTTCTCATGTGTACCCTGACTGGAGATTGAATGCAAGATGTCCACATGCCAGGCTGATGCTCTATCCACTGAGACAACAGGCCAGGGCCTAATTCCAATTTTAAGAAAAGATTTTTTATATGTTTATTAGTCAGGTGTATGCCTTCTTTTGTGGCTCATGTATTCAAGCATTTCAGCAATTATTCTTCTGTTCATATTGTTTTCTTTTTATTTTTCAGTTATTTACATATAAAAATACTAGCCCTTCATCTCTAGTTTATCATTTGCCTTTTCATTTTGGAATTGATATGCAGAAATACTGATTTTGTTAATTTTACCAAATCTATTATTTCTTGCTAGGATCAGACAGGGCTTTCGTAGTTTATTACATAATACGGGGGTCCTTGGATTATGACAGTCTTGAATACAACATTTGCGTTTATGGGGCTCACTCCCATAAAAACTTTAAAAAACTGAGACGTGAGTGTTCTGGCTGTTATGGATGCCGTGCAGTGCTATCGGCAGATTTTGGAAGAGAAGTCATCAACCTTCCAGACTAGCCTGGAACAATTCTTTGAGAAGGTAGAGAGGCCTGAAACAGATCCTGTACCCTCTGCATCAGCTGCTTCTCGAGAGGAAACACCTGTAGTCCAGGTAGAATCATCTCCAGCGTCTCCGGCATGTTCCTTAGGCAATCCTGGTTCACCTGACCCAGTATCTCCAGCACCTTCTGCAGGTTCTCCTGCCTCTCCAGCTTCCTCCTCCCCATAGGTCACTCTCTCCCACCTTGCAATGCCCCTTCCAGTGTGCAAGCCAACCACAGGAATAAAGGGAAGAAATTTTTTTTACTCTTTTTTTTGTCATTTTTTCTGTTGCTACAGTACAGTGTACAGTACAGTATATTTATGTTCTTTTCCTTCTTCTATGGTGTAGTTGTGTTTTTATGTTCTAAATCAGTGGTAGTCAACCTGGTCCCTACCGCCCATTAGTGACGTTACAGCTTTCATGGTGGGCGGTAGCGGAGCAACCAAAGTATAAATAAAAAGATAGATTTAACTATAGTAAGTTGTTCTATAAAGACTTATTCTGCCAAACTTAGCGAAAATCCGACAAGAAGTACTTGGTAAGTAATTATTATTATATGTTTTAACTTGCTGTAACTCTGCTTTATAAATTTTATAAAGTAAAGTTACTTCCCTACTTTATAAATCACCATTACTGTGCAACTGGTGGGCGGTTAGAAAATTTTACTACTGCCTGACCTGTGGTGGCACAGTGGATTAAGCGTCGACCTGGAAATGTTGAGGTCACCGGTTTGAAACCCTGGGCTTGCCTGGTCAAGGCACATATGGGAGTTGATGCTTCCAGCTCCTCCCCCCTTCTCTCTCTCTGTCTCTTCTCTCTCTCTCTCTCTCTCTCTCTCTCTCTCTCTCTCTCTCTCTCTCTCTCTCCTCTCTAAAATAAAAAATAAGAAAAAGAAAATAAAAAAAAGAAAATTTTACTACTAACAGAGATACAAAAGTGGGCAGTAGGTATAAAAAGGTTGACTACCCCTGTTCTAGATTATGATTTTACAATTATTTTAGGATAGGTAAGTGACTCGGGTTAGGGTGTGTTTTGACTTACACCAAAATTCAGGTTACGTCACTGTCGTAGGAACAGAACTGTGTTGTAACCCAAGGACTACTGTATGTATATATTTACTTAAATGTTCTTCAAAAAATTTTATGATTTTGTTTTCTTTATATTTAATTTTTAGTCCATTTAAAATTTACTTTAAAGGAAAGCCCAAAGTGAAAACCTAGTTTTATATTTTTCCAAAGTATTATTCCAGCTCAAGTTTTCAACTAAGTTGAAATGGTAATATTCAAACTCTAGATAACAAAATTTAACTGGGTTTATTGTTAGGCACTGTCTTATATTCTGGTGCTGGTAACAATAAAGTAATTATCACATTAAAGGTATAATTTTTTAAAAAGAACTGATAGCGTTTGGTTATCTTCAAGTGTTTTATTTATCCAAAAGACTTATAATTAATGAGTCAGATTCCAAATGCTTATATTTGGCTTGTGATTAAGTAGCATTAGGTTTGACATCTTTTAAAATATTGAGTCTTCCCATTTATATTATGCATGACCATTAATTCTAATCTTATTTTATGTCTTTTACTAGTGTTTTATAGTTTTGCTTTTATAGTTCCAATAATTTTTCTTAAGTTTATTTCCAGTATTTTAAATTGAACTTTTAAATAGAATTTTACATTACAATTTAAAACTTTATTGCTCACATATTAAAAAGCTGTTAATTTGTACATTTATTGAATTCAACTGATAGATTTTCAGATGGTTCTCTAGTTTTCTAGGATAAAATATACTTAATCCACACACAAAAATGTGTTTAGATTTCTTTCCATAATTATAACTAATGAACCTTTATTTTTTTGATGTAACACATTGGCTAAAACCTAATAATAATATATAATGATTTTTGTGATACACTAAGTTTTAAAGTTAGTTTTTCCATAAAATAGAAAACTGATATTTCAAAGGAATTTTTAACAATTTATTTTGTATTATTATTTAAGTAGTGATTCTCAACTAATGGCTAAACACCCTAGTAAAAAAAAAACATTCATTTAAGGAAGTTCCTTGTAGTCCTAATTTGCTGTTTATTTGAAGAATGCAAGCTGAAATTTATTAAATGCATTTCTGTTTTACACCAAATGATTATAGTCTTACTCTTTATGCTTATTGTTTAAATTATATTAGATTATTTCAATTTGAATCATTTCTTTTTATTTGGATGACTCACACTCAATCATGATTTTATTTTTTCTAATAAATTACTTAGTTTGATTTGTTGCTGTTATGATATTTTATTATCTGCTTTTTGCTTAAACTTGGATGTTGCCTTCGATTTTGTTAGATTTTTTTGAAGTTTTCCTTAGCAGCTCTTTTAAAAATTATTTTATGCTTGCCTCCTAAAATTAATTGGAAAGCTTCACATATTTTCCTGTGCTATGGAATAGATTATACAACATAAAAAGTGATAGTTGAATGATTGAAAGAACATGCCATACATTAATTGAACCAATTGTATTCTTGGAAATAAATCTTGGATAACTTTATGTCTTAGATATTATTGGTTCTTCCAGTTTTATTCTTCTTTAGCCAATTATGATAATTTATATTTCTATATATAACTTGTTTAAGTTTCAAAATGACTCTATATTGATAGAACATTTTATATTACAATTTTAATTTGGTATATTTGAATTTTCATTTCTGATTTTATATATTTTTGTATGATTACAAAATTTATTAGAGATTAAACCAGTATCTCTAAAAATAAATCTAAGTGTACTCAGTTCTGACTTTTTTATTCACCAATTTCTGACTTTATTTTGCACCAAATGATTTCATTTGATCTTTTTGTTTGTTTTTTCAAATTGACAACTTTGTTTAATTTTATTTTTTCTTATTCAAAAGGAAAAGCATTTAATATATTGGCATGTTTGGCCATGTCTCATGCAATATTCTCAATAGTGTTTCTTCCCAAATATTCTATTGATAAAGTTCTGGTCTCTTTAAAACAAAGTTATTTTAAAAGGGATTTTTTTTCTACTTTTCCATCTCTTAAGTGATTAATATTTTTTGGTTAAGATATTGTTTTTATCTTTATATTTATTTGATTATAACATATTCTATGCCATTTGTTTATTAAAGTTTATTAAGGCTTTAATTATATATATACATTCTGGGGTAAGAATACTTATGTATATATGCATACAAATCAAATTGCTTTTATTTATATTATTTATATTTCCTCATATTTTCTTTATTAACTTAAACTAAAGATTAAATTAAACTTTAAACCTAATCTAAAGATTAAAAACTGAGTCTTTTATTACTACTTTTTTCTGTCAATTTCCCCTCATGTTACTTGGAGATTTACTCTACATATTTCTATATTGCTATCTGGTATAAAACTTCCCTGATATTTGGGTCTCACTGGAGATTAACATCTTTATTAATATAAACTATATTTATTTGACCAATTTATATATTTAATTTTATTATTCTTATGGATAATTTTGAGCTTTCTGCTCTCATTAATTTTATTCAATATTTAATTTAAAAATGTTTTCTGAATTGGTTTTAAGTTTTCTCTCCATAAAAAAGTTATGATATTTTATTATTTAGTTTTTTCTACATAGTGTCATTTTTTAATAAGTATATTTTCTTTTTATAACTTGCAGATATTACTTCTTTATTTCTATATTTTTATGACTTTTTTGTTGTTTTTGTTCTCTTATTTCATTTTCTTCTCTTCTTGTATTTTGTTATTTATTTTATAGGTTTTTGTTTGTTTGTTTCCCTCTGGTGATTTGGAAGGTCTATATCTTATTTGAAACTCTACTAAAACAAATTGAGTTATATTTACTTTCTATGGCATGCTTATGTCTCATATCCAGTTTCTTATGGCTGTAGTCCCAGATTGTTAGCTGAGAATTATGACCTGTGATGGTTATTGTATGCATCCATTTGGGTAGGCTATCAGACCTAGTTATTCAAACACTAATGTAAGTGTTGCTGCAAAGGTATTTTGTAAATGTAGTTACTTCTACAATCAGTTGACTTTAAGTAAAGGAGATTATACTAAAAAATGGTGGTGGGTGTGATTAATCAGTTGGAATGCCTTAAAAGCAAAACTGAAGTTTTTCCTAAAGAAGAAATCCTGCCTCAGGACTGCAGCATCAGATCTTGCTCGAGCCTCTGCAGCCCGCTGGCCTGCCTTACAGATTTGGAACTTATCAGCCCTTGTAAGTGTAAACTAATTCTCTGAAAAGCGTCTCTTTATATACATTCTATCTAGAATGTATACTATTAATATATATATAACTATCATTCATACACACAGAACCTACTAGTTATACACACACACACACATACACACACAGAACCTTTACTAATATTGATACATTAACTTTTCAAATTTGCAGGAACAATTAGAATTTGCCTTATTATAACAACCATATTTACAATATTAAATTTAATTTATTGCAATGCCTATTTTTCATGCATATACTTTATATATGTTTATATTTTTTAATGTTCTTATTCTTGAATTTTAGATTAGTTTAATCCCATTATTAATCTCTTTTGTGTTTTTTGGTTTTGTTTTTTTTCCAATTTTTGCAGTCAAATGGTATCTTTCTCTTACTTTCACATGTGAAAAGCATCTTAGCAGGATGTTCAATTTTTTGCCATAATCTGTTTTCCTTAAGTATATATTGATTTTTTTATGACTATCTTCCTACATTTAATGAAGTAAAAAATTCTAAGATTAGGAAGCTCTATGCCCCCTTCTGTGATTCTTTTATTCTTTCACTCTGTTTTTCTTATACTGTGAGAATATGTAGCAATCATTGTTCTTAATGTTGATCTGTTTACATTAAATATAACTATTCCCAAGTTTATTATGTGTATTTCTGTTATAGTTTTCAATATTCTTTCTGTTATAGTTATTCTGGGCTCTTATTAAAAAGAGGAATTATTTGTACATACTTTATAATTTCTGTTTTCTAATTATAATACCTTCTTTTTTATTATTTTTATCTCCTGAGCTTTTATTCTGCATCCACGGAGAGTCCACCAGTTTGTTCTTCATAGTACCTACTCTGTTTATGGCTGTGATTATTTCATTCTTTACTGCCTCCAAAATACTTTGTTAATTGTGTTTAGAGACAGAGAGAGAAAAAGGGAGAAGCATTCATTTATTGTTCCACCTAGTTTTGCATTCATTGTTCACTTCTTGTATATTCTCTAACCAAAGATGGAACCCCCAACCTAGATGTTTCTGGACGACACTCTAACTGACTAAGCTACCCAGTCAGGGCCCAATATATTATTAAATTTTGTTATTGCATTTTACATTTCATATGATTTTCCATATGCTTCATCTCACTCTTATTTTTTTCACCGATCTCTTAACCAGCTATCATTTCAACTCAGACTATTATGGTCTACCTTAAACCTTAACTATTATCTCATAGAATTCATATTTTTAAAGATTTATTGATAGCCATAAACATGAAGTATCTAAAATTTATTCCTTAACTAAACTATGTATTTCCCCAGCCTTTTATTTGTTTTTTTTTATCTTTTTCTGTTTCAGAGATTTCAAAAAGCCCTTCACATCACTTATTTTTTAATTATTTGTATTTTAATTTTAATTATTAATCTAAAATTTAATTGTATGCCATAACAAAGCATCAAGCAGAAGCAAACTAAACCAGAGAATACATTACATTTGCAACTTACTCTCCTGCCTTACCTCTCATTGCCTGAGGCGATGTCAGCTCCAAGCCGTGTCCAGGACTTCTTAGGATAAGCACTGTGAAGCTGAACTTTCCCATAAACCCCTGAAATAAAATGAGCAACGTTTGGATAGGAAAATCCTTCAGAGGAATTAAGGAGATATGAGTAAAGCTCATTAGGGAGGTTATTGTGCAAGATATATGATATAGAACTATACATAAAGATGTCAACTTTATCATAAAATGACCATTTAAATGCTCTATTTACAATAGGTCAGATATATCTCACATGGACATGAAATTTATTCTCTCCAAATCTATAGAAAAAGGCATGCTACACCACATCTAGTAATCCAACAGTTGGGATGTAGACCACTGTGATGGCTAACTAGTCAGATTTCCACCACTAAGTGACTCCCCACTATTTGCAATTCTGTTGGAAGTTAACTAGTTTTGATATTTTGTTATACACTAAATTTTCCAAAAGGCAAGGGTAATTTTATTTCCTGAGGAAAAAGATTTGGTGCTATTGGCTTTGTTTTCAGTGGTTGGACCTCTATTTGTGTGTGTGTGTGCATATTAAAGTTATCAAAGGATAAATCTCTAGCTCCTTTGTTTCAAAATATAATTTATTTCAGACTCATAAATGAAAACCTTGCCAGGGACATGCTTGATGCAGTTCAGTTTTATTCCTTCAGGTCTTTCCTCTTACATGTTTCACTGCCATTTAAAATCACAAAAGGCTCAATCCCTCATCTCCTAGTGGTCCAAAAGTGTTTTAGGCATGAACCCAAGCAGCAACAAAATTATGAACATACACTCCTAATGCATGGATATTTACTTAAATATGCACATACATATATGAGTATATTCATATATATTTGAATAGAAGTACTAATATTTTTCTTCCTGCGCCCAAAGGATTGTCAGCATACCCCTGCATTGGTGCACCCCATTTTGTTGCAAATTATGAATCTTGGACTCTAAAAATTTTATAATTTTTAAAGAAAACATATGAATAAAAGAAATAAACACCAGTCAAGTACAAATAACATGCCTTGAGTTTTCATTTTATGTGAACCAAATAGATCTCAACTGATTGAAACCTAACCACCTATGTCAACTTCCATAATTTTTTCCATATTCTAATTCAAAGAAAAGTCACAAGATAATAAAACTAAAATTAGAATTAATAAAAATGTAAAAAGTACTCATTTTAGTTACATGTCCTGGAATCAATATTTCGAACAAATAGGCACATATGTATAAGTTTTAGAAGATATCCTCATTATCATCATTTTAAAATTTCATCTTTTTCACTATAGGCTAAGTAGGATAGTCAGAGGAGGAACATGAAGTAATTTAGAGAAATTCCCAACAAAAGATTTTAACAAAAACCAGTTTGTTTTCTTAAATTTGAATTATCCAGAAAATTTAATTGACCAGTAAAGGAGACTTATGGATCATTCCCAATCATCAAATGTTTACATTAAAACAACACCATTTCTTATTTGTTTCAAGGAAATTATTATAATTAAAAAGATTAAAATCTGTCACTTATATCAGAAAAATTTAAGCATGTAGCAAAACAATTATTCAATTTAGCATCAGAAAAAAAATCTCAAAAACATTAGTTTGACCATCCACCTGGAGTTGGGGATCAGAACAGATATTCTTGAATACAGGGGGTACTCCAGTTATGACAGTCGCGACATACGACATTTCAAGTTTATGATGCTCAGTCTCATAAAAACTTAAGAAGATTGAGATGTGAGTGTTTTGGCTTACGCTCTTACCGTCGTCCTACTTACAGACTACATGGGCAAATTAGTTTGGCTTCCTGCGGCGGAAGAATACTCAGTAATGCAGCCTATGAGTAAGGTCGTTGGCGCCCCCCGTACGTTTACCTCAGCCACTTTGGACCATTAAAAGGGCAAGTGTTCCGTTTGTGTTAGGCTAGGGTGGTATTTTGACTTGAGCCAAAATTCGAGATACATCACTGTCAAAGGAACGGAGCTGTGTGGTAACCTGAGGACCCCAATACGTACTCCTAACACGTTTCAACCAAGGTGGTACTACGTAGGACAGAGTGGACAACTCAGGCAAAAAGAGACAATATTCCTGATCTATCTCGTTTGTCAACGTGAAAAGAACTAAAATATCCTTGAACCTCATATTCTTAAAAAGATAAAATAAATAGCATGTATGAAAAATCCTTTGGAAATAATAAAGCACTGTCAAAGTATTGTATGGCAAAGGCTGCACATTATAGACCTAGGTTGCCAAATATCACACTATCTTAACATGATTTCCATTTTACTGAGTCACTGATATCTTATGCAATTAGTAATGACATACAGAGTGAGAAAATACTAGAAATCTGATAAACAGCCTCTTATGTCTATCCCTGAAAACTGAGTTATTGTCTGGCTCTGACATCATGATTATACAGGACCAGTCACAGTTTCTGTGCTCTTATGTAGACCAATTTTAAAATAAGATTCGGTATTGTGATAGTATCGAATGAAGAAACTGTCAATAGTAAATGTTTTTGTTTTTGTTTTTTTGTGACAGAGACAGAGAGAGACAGAGAGGGGGACAGATAAGGACAGACAGACAGGAAGGGAGAGAGATGAGAAGCATCAATTTTTTGTTGCGGCACTTTAGTTGTTCATTGATTGCTTTCTCATATGTGCCTTAACTGGGGGGCTACAGCAGACAGAGTGCCGCTTGCTCAAGTCAGTGATCTTGGGCTCAAGCCGATGAGCCTTGCTCAAACCAGATGAGACCATGCTCAAGCTGGTGTCCTCGGGTTTTCACATCTAGGTCCTCTGCGTCCCAGTCCAGTGCTCTATCCACTGCACCACCGCTGGGTCAGGCAGTAAATGTTCCTTAGACATCTCTACCTCTATCAGTTTTAAAAAACGTATCTTCTCTCAATATATTTGACCCTCTTAACCGTTTAGTATCCCCCATCCCATTCACAGTGGTAACTACCAGACTGCTGTTTGTGTCTGTGAGTTATTGTTTGTTTTTCTTATTCGTTCATTTGTTGCTTTCAATGTTATATCTCACATGTGCATGAAATCATATGCTTCTTTTTGTATTTAATTTACTGGTGACACTGGTCCACAAAATTAAACGGGTTTTAGGTACACAATTTCACAATGCATTATCTGGACACTGCATTTTGAGTTTACCACCCCAAGTCAAGCTCAGGGTTTATGCCCCTTGTCTACCCCTTCCCCCCAACACCCCACTCTCCAACAATCCCCACACTGTCACACTGTTGTCTGTGCCTGTGAGTTTCTCCTATCCCTCTTTCTTTTTCTGCAAAATACAGATCATGTGTCATAGAAATGCACAACTTGAAACCTATATAATGTTTTTAACCAATGCCACCCCAATAAATTTAATTTTAAAAACTGAAAATATAATAAAATATGTATCAATGATTATACCATATTTATAGTTGCTAACATAGACTCTTAGTCTAGATTTTGGTGTCTGAACAATCTGGATATGAATCTAAATGCTGACACTGTAAAACTGTGTGGCCTTTTTCATATTGTTCATCATCTCTGAGTCTTAGTTTTGACATCTGTTAAATGGGCACTGCTTATAGGAGAGCTGGCATATAAAATAACAAATATAAATTATCCAAAAGAGTGCCTGAGCTATAACAGATATTCTATGAATGGTACCTTATCACATACGCACATACCATTTTTAATAAACATTGTATTTTACTCTTACCGATTGTTCCTGGATCAATATGAATCCCATTGAAACGGTCACAAAAGACTCCCTCTGAGGCTCTAAGGAGAATCAGAAGCTTTTGTTCTTTTTTTAAGGGATTTTCCAAAGTACCTATTTACAAAAAAAAGTGTATCATTTAAATGAATTTGGAATGGAAAGAAAGAGAAATTGTAATGTAATTTAGGGAATGCAACGTAGATGCTTATAGTAGACTATATGGATAAGAGTTAAAAATCATATGGAAGAAATAAAAAAATAAGAAAAAATATCATGCAATAAACTTCTCTAAAGGAATATGGATAACCGTTCAACAAATATTCACTCACTCTTATTTTTTTAAACTAGGTCAGAGTATACACCTTCCTGTCCTACCAATAGATAGCCTAGTTATACGCCTTGCTTAAGGCAATAAAATTGGGTAGAAGAGATAGTGATGCCAGTTCTGAGTTGGTGCTTGGCTAGTTTTCACCAGGTCACCTGCAATGATGGATTCAGTCACAAAAGGAGTACGTATGGCTTAAATAGCCTCTCTAGTGCCTGACTAAAGAAACAGACCTAGCAAATCTGAAGAGAATACATGAGCTGGAAGCAATTCTAACTCAGCTTAACATAAATAATTGTGGTGGTACGCCACTGAGGTTTGATGATGACTTGTCACACACTGCAGTTATAGCAAAACCTGGCTGATGCATGTCTATGGTGGGAGCCCCAAAGAGCTTTACATGTAGTTTAGCATTTAATCCTCACAACAAACCTGAAAAGTACGTATGATTCTTAGCTCAATTTTAAATGTTCATATATAACGAGGTTTAGAGATTAAGGGACTTGTCCAAATTTTTCCAACTAGTAAGTAACAGAGTCTGAATTTGGACAATGGCCTGTTTATGCTAAGTGTTTTATTAAATAAGGCATTATCTATTTCTAAGCCTAAATTCTCTAAGCAGCATAGGGACACAATTCATTCAGGCTATCTTAGACTCCAGTTGGGAATTATTTTTAACATTATTTCCTTGATATAAACAGCGGAGTTTGGTCACTTTCACAGTATGAGAATTCTTTGGGGGATATGCGGAAATAGTGGTACTGAGGATGGACCTAACAAAGGTTATTTTTTTTTTTCAAAAATTGTATCTTAAAGTATAGTATTACCAAAAAAAAATTAAAAATCAGCTTTTCAAGAAACAGCTGGTGAAAAGATAGTCTCTAAACCACAGACTGGATCAAGCAGGTTGGCAAAAGACATCTGCTATCAAACAAGACTTTCCAGTTTAGAAATTCTTGAAAATGTAAGCAAACATGAGGTTGCCAAGCACAGTAAGAAGTAAATGGTAAACTTAAAATCGCCCCACTGTCATTTTGGTTAAGTGCCTTTCACGGGGCATCAAAGCATTCTCCCAGTCGGCACTTCCTATACACGTGGTTAACCAAAAGGCTCAGTGTGAGCCGGCAGCTTGCTACCTGCCATACTTCCTCAGGTATAAGGCTATCCCATGAATAAGACGCACTTTCATTCTGGGGCACGAAAGTTGAAAAAAAAAAAAGTATTACATAAAGTTATTGAACTCAAGTTTTATTCATCATAAAATGCATACAACTCCTCATCGCTGTCAAAACTCCCACCCATTAGCTTGTCCTCATCTGGGTCTGATGAGAAATCACTGTCTTCATCCATGGGCGCAAAAACAATTGGGAAAAAGCAGGAAATGCAAGTAAAAAACTACAATCTCTGTATAAGATGCACCCAGTTTTTAGAGCCCAAATTTTTCGGGGGAAAAAAAGTGCGTTTTATACATGGGAAATTATGGTACTTATCTTTATGGTCCAGACTTCACGGCCATCAGTCCACAAGGGACTGTTACTGGTAAGACTCAGAGAGGTAAGTACACCTGCTTAGAGCTGCACAGTAGGTCCAGGGCAAGCAAGGATGAAACCCCCACAGCCTGTGATCCCAATGAGATGCCACGGGACGCAGCTGCCCCATGAAGATGACGCTGACCCTCAGCTGAGCTACCAGCATAGCCTCTCCGCCAAAACAAAGC